>NC_056744.1:1257053096-1257153096 GCF_019279795.1 Protopterus annectens | reverse complement strand
CCGGTCTCATTGATGCTGTGTTTTTTGCTTTGGAGAGGGCAGCTCTCACCTGTGCATCTGTGATGTCAGGGAGGCTACACTCTGTTGGGATAGACATTTAGTCTTTGGGGGGGAAGGGGGGGGAGTTTGCACTAAACCTGTCTGCCAGGATGTTGGCAATCTTTGTGGGTTCAGTGTATTTTTGTCATCTTGCACTAACTTAGAGCATATCTGGGAATTGCCACCCAGGTTCCTGACATAACTAAAGAAGGCCTTGTGATTATCTTTAGCGTCTTGTACAATTTTTCTTTCGAAGCTGGCCTTAGATGATTTTATGAGGGATCATAGTTTCTTGCTAGTACTGATCAGAGATGCCTTCCCTTTTTGGGATTTTGCTCTATCATGTAGTAGCTTCCTCCTTCTGTTGTATAGCTTATTTATGGCTGGGGTCCACCAGACAGGTCTCCTGCCTTTGGAGGAGTGAGTCTTGGTCTTATTTGGGATAGCACGATCCATGCATTCCTGTAGGTGTCCATAGAATGCGTTTGTAAGGGATTCCGCGGTTTGGGCCTTATTTTCCACTGGCCTGGGGGCTTTGAAGGATTCCACTTTGGTTTTGAGAAGTGTGAAGTTTGCTTTTGAGAAGTTCTTCACCGTGGTTTCCTTGGCTGGGGGTGGGGACGGGATATGGATGTCCAGTGAGATTAATTTATGGTCAGATCTTACCAATGAGGGGTATACCTCTGGTATAGAACATAGAGTCCCCATGTTGGTGATGATCAGGTCCAATATGTTTTCCCTCTTGTGGGACTGGTGACCAGTTGTTCCATACATTTGAGTTTATAAATTCTAGGAACCGTTGGGCGAGGGTGTTGGGGCTTGATTAGTGCTCCCAGTCTATGTTTGGGTAGTTGAAGTTACGCAATATGATCGTGTTTGGAGAGACCTTCATATTCTCCAGTGTTCTCAGGAAAGCCGAGTGGGGTTCCTGAGTTTGGGAGGGTGGTCTGCTGGTCTGTAGCAGGCTACAAACTGAAAGGCAGTTTTGCCCACTGTTAGTTGCACATGGATGGTCTCCGATGCTTTGTGCAGTGCCACTAACCTGGAGGTGTGGGTATCTTTGATGAATATGGATACTCCCCCTCCTTTTGTTATTCAGTCCAAGTTTTGTGGCCGAAAAGCATGGTATGAGGTATAACCTGGTAGTGCTGGGGTGCTCTCGGGAGCCTTGAACCAGGTTTCTGTTACTGCACAGATATCGATATTCTCCATACTGAGGAGAGCCTCGAGTGCATGCATCTTGAGGTTTAGACTTCTGGCATTGAGCAGCATTACCCTTAGTTTCTTTTTCCTTTTTCCTTTTGTTGTCTGTGGAGGTGGGTTTGTCTTTTGAGCCTTGCCTAAAAAAGGCACTATGGGGGTGGCAAGAGCCTTAGTCAGTATTTGAAAGCCCAGGGGTGACAGGTGCAAGCTGTCCCTAGCAAAGCAATGTGGCTTGTCGAGCATGTCATCCCAGGCTGACAGACACTGGATCCCCTTTGAATGACACCAATACTTTAGCCAATTGTTAAAATTGATTATTTTGTCTTTATACTGTTGCATCATTCTTGGTGAGGGTAAGATGCTACTCAAGGTCAGGGTCATACCGGCCTGGGCTACATGATCAAATAGCTCCTCTATGTCTCTTTTCATGTAGTCCAGGGAGTCCAGGTCATTCACACCAGCATGGACAATGACGGAGTCATATTTGTACTTGTTTTGGAGTGACCTGAGTGCTTGTGTTATGTGACGGATCCTGGCACACGACAGTGACCTTCTCCTTGTTCAGCCTGGTGAGTGGGACATCAGTGTGTCTGATAATAGAGTTACCTATTACAAGTGTATTAGGTGTGTTGTTTAGCCTTAAGGGCTGTGACTGTGTGGCACACTGACTTTGTGAACTATGTGATACGTGGGTATTGTTGTGGGGTAGCAGTTGCTTGGAAGTCTGCTTTGGAGGTCTCTGCTGCTTGGGCAGATTTTTACATGTGTGTGTGAGTGTGTGTGTGTGTGTGTGTGTGTGTGTGTGTGTGTATGTATAAAGAGAGAGATATAGTTTCATATACCTATATATATATATATATATATATATATATATATATATATATATATATATATATATATATATATATATATATATATATATATATATATATATATATATATATATAGGTCCAGGACTAATGCTCGAGAGGCAGTTTCACCGAATGTGAAACGGCTGGGCATACTTACGTGAAAGTGCTTTTCACCAAAGAAGCATTTTGCGTAAGTATGCCTGTTGCGGAGATCGCACTACAGTGGGGATAAGGAACAATTCCCATTTCCCCACTGTAGTGCGACCTCGGAGTGAGAATATAAATATGGGGGTGTGTGTGGTGGGGCACAACCCCCCATGTGGGGGGGGTGCAGGGGGCTTGGCCCCCTGCAAAAATGTAAATGTAATGTTTTTCTTTTTTTTTTGAACACACTTTAATGAAAGCCCTTTTTCGGTGAAAGCTCTTTCGTTAAAGTGTGTTCTGTGATAGTGGATTTAGATTGTTGAACTTTAATTCAACAGTCCTAGATCAATATATATATATATATATATATATATATATATATATATATATGTATATATACACACACACACACACACACACACACACACACACACACACACACACACACACACACGAGGGTATTATCTGTATAGTTATATATGCACGTACAAATGTTTGTGTAGTTATGTATGCAAATACAAGGGACTGTGTGTTTGTATATATATTTAGGTAGAGATATATATGCATGCAAAAGGATATTTGTGTGTGTGTGTGTGTGTGTGTGTGTGTGTATGTGTGTGTGCGTGTGTGTGTGTGTGTGTGCAGTTTTATATATATATATATATATATATATATATATATATATATATATATATATATATGAACAGCTACCAGGGATGGCTTCTGACCAAAATATAGTGGCTAGTAAGCAAGAAAGTCTGATTTTTATGCCAGACTATGAATATGCACAATATTAATATTTCTCTAACTTACTTGACTAGATAGACTATATACAGTACTTCATGCTGTCAAATAAAAGCGCACATAAGGCTACAAAGTAGTCACTGATACCTGCCATCTACCTACTAACAATTTGTAAATATCTATATTTGTTTAGTAATAAATATGCATTTATATCTACAGCGGTGCAGCAATAGCGTTGTCACCTCACAGCAAGAGGTTCTCCCGTTCGATTCTCGACTGGAGCACCTTCTGTGTGGAGTCTGCATGTCCTCCCCACAGTCGAGTGGCATTCAAAAGACATGTGTGAATGGGAGTGCCTTTGTTGAAGGTTGGGCGTCGGGCTGGAACCTTGGCACCATAAAAATCTACTGCCAATCATTAGCAGATCAGAGTTCCGTTGTGGCGACCCCTAACCGGGAAACGCTGAAAGAAGAAGAAGAATAAACATGCATTTATGCATAAATGTCATATTTCTGTAAATATCTCAGAAACTGCCCAACCAGAGGCATTGTTGAACAGTATTTGACATGCCTAATCACCACAGAGGACAGGGATTGCTCCACAGACAAATTGGTAACTAGATACCAGAGGAAACTGGACTTAATTTCTAGAATTATTATAAATATGTACCATATGTAAAAGCTTTATAAATAACTTGAGCCAGGAGGTGTTTCTAGGTCACTCCATAGTATCAAATTAAAGTATATACAATGCTGGAAAATTTTGCACTGATATTTGGTGTCTAACTAGCACTTCTTTGCCGGTATTTACATTTGTTTTTCCTTTAAATATGCAAATAAGCATATGACTCATTATGTAAATATCTCAAAAGTTGAGTGACTTCTACAAGGCTACTTTGTAGCTAATTGAAGATAACATCTTCTTGAACAAAAGTCACACTAATAGTTAGGGTCTGTCTATTATGGGTAAAAAATTATGATAACTTGTAAAATTATTATACTAACATTTACAAATGATCTAATCACTTGTTTAATATACATTTAACCATTATATCTGGCTAGCATATTAATATCACTTTTGTGAAGTAGAGTGTTAACTGAAGAATTTTGACATTTTATATATTTTTTGGAATATTTATAGTTTTTGAGATATATACATTTGTTTACAGGTATGTTACAAAACCGTCTTCTTAGGAATTTACCTCAGGTGAAAGCTGGCCAGCCAGGAAATTTGCAAATGCCTGGGGGTATGAAATACATTGAGGCTAAGTATGCCATTTTGCCCCAGTGAATTATATTTGTCAGAGAAAAAGATGTTTTTACAAGTAGCACTCCAATAAAAATGTACTATGATTTGAAAATTCTAGCTGCTGCTGTAAATACCATTTGCAATACCAGGGGATAAGTCAACTACTTTTTAGTTTTATGCTTTTGTTCTTATTTTGTTCTTAGTGCTGCAATTTTATTTTATTTATTTATATTTATCTTTTTCTTGATTGGAGCATAGATGTAGCAGTTAGCGGGGATCCTTAACCAGCAGAGGTTCATGCAGTGTAATAACTCCAAACATAATGTTAATTCATACACTGCAAGCCTTATTGGAGCTAACACACCACTATCTCAGTAAAAGATATATTGTTTTGGCAGATTATCTTCACAAGGTTTAAAATACATAAAACAAAAACTCCTTATATTCACAAACTAACCAACAGGTGACCTGTCAAAATGTTCAACTGTAAGTAATGTAGTGGAAGTGTGTTTTCAAATCCCATGATTACTTAAAAAGTACTTTTCTAATACATTTGAGTGGTCAGAGTGTTCAGATTTGCATGTCCCTTGGCACATTATAAGTTGGAAATGCTAGTTTATCAAAGATTGTGTTGTGTGCTCATTATTGCGTACAGTGTTGCAATCTCAGACTGAATTATATATAACCACTGCAGTATATTATTTTTCTGTCTGTCTTTGCAGCAGAAAAGATAGAATGTTTCTATTTGTGATAGTATAAATTCCAAGGCTAAGGACTATTAGATTGAAAGAAAATAATGTGCAATGACACCTGATGTTTTAATGCAGCTATTCTAATATCACCAAATGCATCTTTTATATAAGGCTATTTGTTTATGGTCACCTATAAGTAATGTTTATTTGTCATTTGCACAGTACAGCTGAAATTTGAATTTCTTTAATGACTGTATATGATTTTAGATGTACTGTGTAATTTGTCTTAGATGCAAGTTCAGTGTTTCTGCAAGGCCAGATGTGGCATCATAAATTGTTTTACTACTCATTCACTTCTAGACTGTATCATACATTTACTTTAGATAAAGTTGATCTAAGGCAAACTGTTCAAAATGTCAAGAACATTTGATGTAAAAAAATAAAATGTTTGTCATTTCTTAGAAAAAAATATGAATATTCAATTAAAATGAAGTGACATCTTTGTAACAATCAGAATATCTTAAAATATTGTAAACACAACTTGTTAGAACTGGCTGTAAAAGGTCAAAGGTTTAGACTGCTAGTTAAGTGTCCTTTCAAACTGACGAACAGTTCTGAAATGATGCTTCCCTGTTTGTAAAGAGGAAAACAGAATTGATGTTGGTTATGAGAAAAATAAAATGACATCTGTTTATCATATAATGCCAGAGAGTTATTTCTTAAAATTATCATTACCGTGACAATAACAGAGCCAGTGAAACGACCTATGTAAAATATATGTGAGAATCATGAAAAAATAAAATAAATGGGATATTGCTTTGGTATGTTTGTTAAAAAATGCCAAAGTAATGATTTCTGCAAACCTTTTATCTAGATATTAGTTGAGTTATTTAGCAATGATAGGCAGCACAGATATGCAGCCAATAGCACTATTGCCTCAGTTATTACCTGGGCACCTTTTGTGCAGAGTCTCTCTCTCATCCCTGTTTCATTTGGGTATTCTCTGTACATCTCTGCTTCCTCCTACATGTAAAAGATATGCAGCAGGTGGAGCAAGTTCTCTAAAATGTACTTAGATGAGTCTGAATTGTGTACAGTACAGAGTCAAGGCCCTGTAATGTACCTCCATTCCCCTGCTCACCTTGTAAGTTCTGTGCATGGTTTTGGCTGTTCATGAGGTGCTGCTGTAGGTGGCAGATCTTTCTTGTCTGCACTAGATGAATAATAACAGTGACTCTAACTGGGCAAAGAATTCCAAGATTTTTCATTATCTCTGACCCTTTAATGTTCAAATATATCTCTGTAATGCAGGATGAATTCAGAATGTCAGTATGGATTAACAAGCCTCATGATTTCAACATTGATGTCTAAGTCCTTACTGTAAAAACCAGAGGAGCCATCCAGCTAAAAGTAAAATTAATATGCACCTTTAGATGTCTTAATTATGATGTAAGCGGCCTTGTTTGTATTAATGGTACAGCTATAACTTCTTTGAGGATTAATTTTGTTGTGTGCCTTTGTAAACTTGCAGGTACTCCTGAGTCTCTTTATCGTGATTGGCCTCCTGATTCCGGTAATTCTGCTGAAGCTTTCTGTCTGGTTTAGTCTTGCTTTGAGTGCCATAAACTAGTTCTGCTGGTACCTCCTGCCATTGCTAATCTGGTTAGAGAGGTCTGTTTCAGTTCTTCTTACTTGTGGTGTAACTTCTAAATTCTGTGTGGGGGTTCTTGACTTTGCTAATGCTGTTGGACACCTCCCAAACTTTTTAATCCAGCCGAAGTCTGAGGATATATTTTAATCCAGCTGGAGTCAGTCTAATTTTAAGGATATCAGCAATGTCTGCCATTGATTTATTTTGTGTGGGGTGAGGGGATTAATGGCATCCAGTATGTTACAGTGGGTATGCAGATTCTATTAGTTCTGTTGTGAGAGATGCACCTCATCAGTTTTTTTCTACTAAGGTTCCCCAAAATCCCAAACTGACTTTATTATCTCCATAGGGCCATTTCAAGCCTAGCCAGAAAAGGAGGGCGAGATGAGATTGACTAGGTAGAATTTGAGGCTGCTCATTAAATTACTTAGGTTTACCTTGAAGGTGGCAAGGTTGCTACTCTGTCTGACATGTAGTGGATATTTGTTTAAGAGTTAAAGAATTTACTGAATGGGATTTAAAGTTATCATGCCAATGTGTCTTTTTTACCTGTTGATGAAGGTATATTACTTTTAACAAGTTATTTGCGGTATCATTTTTTCTGTGAAAGGACAACATGTGACATACAGTTGTATCTTTCATGGTTCAGAAGACTAGAAACAGAAATCCATTGTGGCATCTATAACGGCATGGATAATGACAGAGGGCTAGCAGTCTGTCCTGATGACTCACCTTTTGAGGTCACTGATCATTTTGGTATGAATCTCTGAGATCTCTCAAGTGAATAATGCATGCCAAAAGATGCATTATATTCAATAATGGGTCTGATAAGATACGAGTAAAGGGGAAGTAAGTTTTCTTTGGATCTTGTGCAGAGTCCTTTGGAAACTGTACGGGCCAGATAGAAGGCTTTTCAAGCTACTGTAAAGACATAATGGACAAGTAATAAGAAATTAAGAACAGAAGTTCCTAGATCCCTTACAACAGTGCCTGATTGGAGGGGTGTATCTCCTATGTGGCATGTGAACATGTTTTATTTACCAAAACAAACTATTATGCATTTGTTCACATTTAATTTGAGACCATTATCCATTCACCAAATGTTAATATAACCAAACCCATGTTGGAACAATCATGAGTCAGTGGAAGATCAAATAACAACATCCAATTTATAGTTTTCTGCAAACTCAAATAACCATAGTCCAAGAGTGTTGGTTTGAAAGTTTGAAAAATCTATGTGAAATCAGAGATGTCCCAACATTAAGCCCTCTAGTATTCCACTGTTTGCATTTTTGCTATCAGAAGTGGCACCTGTGAGTCTAAACAGATGGACTCCATCAGACAACCAGTTAGCTATCCACTGTACAACATAGGGATTTATATTCAGATTTACAAGTCAATCATAGCAAGTGTTGTCAAAAGCCTTGACCAGGTCCAGATATGCTGTACGAGCTGCATAACCATCATACACTGCCTTGGTTACCTTTTCATACATTTTCAAAGAAATTAATGAAGTTAACATGAAGTACCTTCCCTTGACAAAACAAAATTGGTGAAGTTCCAGGGTTAAGAGAGTTTCAATGCCCATGTTAATGAGGACTGAGATAACATACTCCATAGCTTTACATATGAGGCTATCGAAACAAATAGGTCTGTAGTTATCAGTTTCTGTAGTTGGGCATTACAATGGTTGTTTCCAGGCTTCAGGAATGTAACCAGTAGAGAGGATCAGACTACAGTAGTTAAAAAAGGGTTCAGATAGAACATATTTGGCACTGATAGCCAGGCAACCTGGTATAGTATCAGGACTCACAGATGAGGTTTTCTTAGCTTTTGAGAGGGCTGTTAAGAACTTCTTCCATAGGAATTAAAGGGATGGATGGGATTGTGAATTTTTGGAATAGCTGTAACTGTAGGTGGAATAAAATTTGCACTAAATTTGTTAGCTGGGATACTAAATATTTATTTTGGGTTTGAGTGAAAAGTATTACTTTGGTCTAACTCCAACATTTTTGGGTATTAGTTCTTAACATTGTGATATAGTTAAAGAAAGATTTGCAATTATTTTTGGCTTTGGTGACTACTCTAAGCTCATACTCGACTTTGACCTTCCTAAGAGTTCCCGCAAGCATTTTACTAGTTTGCTTAACAGCGTTCTAGTCTTAAGTTAGGTAGAATGAGACCTCTTATAAGCATAAAGCTAGTTCTTTCTCTTGTTATATAATTTATTTAAACATATATTTTGCCACATGGGGGTTGTTTTTACATTTCTCATTATATTTGGTATGGATAGGGACTGTTTTATCAATACAACATTTTAAGAGAGAGTAAAGGTCAGAGGCATAGGCAGCAGCTTTAGCAATAAGATCCATTGGTAGAGGATTACAGAAGAATTTATTTACATTATCAAGTACCCAAAGACATTTGCTTCTGGACGTCCCTAACACAGACATATTTATAGGGGAAGTACCAGCAGTTTTAAAGGAAAAGGTCATTAATTTATGGTCTGATATAACAGGGTACGGTGATACAATTTGAGATGTGCATAAATGCCATAATTTTGGGGTCTAGATCAATGATACTGGATCTCCTAGTATTCTGGTTAACTATTTATAAAAGAGCATTAGTATTTATAATGTCAAGTAAGTGCTGTGCATGCCAACCATTGGCGGTGTACTTCAGTCAGCCTATTGATGCTTAGTTGAACTGCCTCAGTAGAAAGATATCAGGTTTAATGTAAATTTTCACGAATGTGCTAACACAAGGATTATGACTGGAGGAGGACCTAGTGGGTTCCCATTAACTGGATATGAGGTATTAATTAGTCTTGTGTGTGGTGATTTGGACATCTAGGAGCACAAATGTGGTGTCTCAAGGAATCAGTAGTGAGGTGAGTTTTGAGCAAACAAGCACAAACCAGGTCAAACGCAGACTTTTTAAAGCAGAAAAACAGGAAACATACAACATTCAAATTCTCCAATCAAAATGCCCTAAAAAGAGCCCTGCAACAGTAACTCTAGCTAGATCAGTCCAAACTCTACCTTCTACCCATTCATCCACTTTTAAAAAAATGTTGGCATAATTATACTTACTGGATTTGTATAACAGGCCATTGGTAATGTCATCATTCAAAACAGAATGATCAAGAAAGGGGCTACCCTCTTAATTTTCTTGCCCCTATCTGACAGGAGGTTTCCAGGGGTGGGGGTACTAGATTTTGGCCACTTTTAGGCTTGGATTTTAAACAGGGAATGCATGTTCCCTCCACGCATGGCGTACAGGCAGATTTTACCAAATATTCAAATTCTTAAGTGGTTACATAAAATTGTAATTTTAAATCTGTCAATGACATTGCCCAAAACAAATGGAACATTCTGAAAGTGGATGACAAGGTTTTCAGTGCCCTAGGGACATCACCTACTATTGTCTTCAAGATCGGAAAAAATGTTAAAACTTGCTCAGAAAACACATTTCATCCCCCTCAAACAAATTGCACAGAGGTACATGTAAATGTGGGACTTGTGGGCAATATGGCCATGTGTTACAACATGAATGTGTGGGTAAGGACAACTTCTGCCAATTGATACTCACTCTTGCAGATGGTGATTACCATACAAAAGGTGTGACTTATTTATTTTATTTTATTTTATTTAATATTTGTTTACTGGGAAAGTCTGACTTGGAACAAAGCCAATTTTCAGCGTAGGCCCGAGTAGAAACACTGCAGACACATGTCTTTGTAACGTGGGAGGAAAACGGAGTACCCAGAGAAACCCCACATGAACACAGGGAGAATATGCAGACTCCACACAGAAGAGACACCAGTTGAGAACTGAACCGGAGAACCTCTTGCTGTGAGGTGACAATGCTACTGCTGCAACACTGTACCGTCCAATCGTTATATCGTATTATGCTCCAACTGCATTTGTTTTTACACTGGCAAGACTGAGAGAGAGTTTTGAAAGAGGATTTATGAACATTACCATGACATCTTGAAACACATTTTGAACAACTCCTTGTACAAACGTTCCCTCTCATGTCCTGGATTCAAAAAAATTCATGTTTGAGATTTTACAAGTTGTTCCTCACAATGAATTGGGTGCTCCATGTGAAACTAGGGTCAAAAGCAGCAAATTATTTTGACAATTCAAATTAAATGCTTCAGTGTACCCTGGTTAAAATGAACACACATCCATCCTGCCCGTTCTAATATTAAGAGGGATCAAGTTATAAAAATTAAATAAATATTCTTTCTAATTTTTTTCTATGATTTATAATGCCACTATGGTTTTGCCTCTATTTGTTCCCGTTTGCTGCTTGGTCTGGATAATTAGAGTGTATTAGCTGTCACATGCACATTTTTAAACATACTATTTAAATACATCATTGTTTTCTAACCTCAGTTTTAATCACATCAATTATTTTTTGAAATACACATACTCTGGGGTTATACATCGGGTTTTATGGAAATTATCACTGATCCATTTGACTTCAAAGATTATTGCCATATTATTACTGCTTTCATCACGTTATTCGTTAATTAACCAATAGGATTATTTGTACAATTTTCTTAATGTATTTAAACTTGTAGTTTCTTGTATTCATCTGGTTCTGATGGAGTCCTGTTGGGATGAAAGTGCTTAACCAGTTTTTAATTTTTGGAATGAACTTTGTATTACAGTGACTTTACTTGTGCCTGGGTACATTTACCAGAGTTGGTCATTTACCTAGTGGATTTACTACAAGTGTTATTTGTGCCTTTGTGCTTATTATTTACCAAGTGGATTTACTATTGGTAGGTTTCTACCTTTAACACTACGTGAGTCTGTTTTGCTTTTGGTATTGTCTTCCTTAGCTACACGCTCACACGCTGCGACTGCAGAAATGCCCACAATTGCCAGTAGGTCTTAAGATGCAACAGGCACTTTACTCATAAGCAAAGGGAGTGCCTTGATTGCTATGAAAGCATGTCTTTCTAACTGCACATATATTATTTTGGAAAGCACAGTGTGAAACAGTGTTTGTCTGGCTGTCATAGGCAGAAGCATAAACAAAACACACATGCTCATTTACTTGATTGTAGTGAACAATGCTTAATGTGTTTGAGAAAGAGTGATTTTTGCCAGTGTTTTGTAAGGCAGTGATGTACAACATAGTTTTGACAACAATATGTTATGATATTTGACTGTTTTGTACTGTTTCAAAACAAACATAGTTCATGTTTACACTGTGTATGCCAGTGTTTTAAATCATATTTTGATTTATGTGTTGGTGATACATTAGAGAGGCTGGGTTATTGCACTGCAGTACAGTTTTTCAGAATCTTGTTTAGCAAATGTCGGTGATATTTTACACTTTTAATAAGGGGTGTTGCCAGAAATTTGCATTTTGTACTCAAACTTAATGTCGCTGCACCCATCACACACTTATCATTTTAAAAATCTACTCAACCCTCAAAATGCTACCACCAGACATATAGGAAGAGGACAAGTTATTTTTAGCTGTAAGCATTTATAGCCATAAAAATAGCTGTTTTTGAAGGTACATTCATTTTGTTTCCCCTAATTATTGTCTGTACACCACTATACTGTAAATATTCATTTACACAGTTCTAAACGTTGTGTGCGTAAGTGTTGACATTTTCAACAGATGCTCAAAAAAATGTACTCATTTGAATACACTGAGTATGCCTAGCTACACCCTTGCTTTTAATCATGTATAGTAACTCGATTTAAGAATATTGAAAATTCAGAGTGTTTAGTACTTTGACTGTTTAGGTTTAGTCTTTGTCTATATGAAGAATCTGCCAGATTGTTACGACAGCAGGTCATCAGTATACAGAATAGCACTTTGTTGTCTTTATGCAGAAATAAAGTCCGTATGTGCTTTATACATTACAGAAACAGAACTGTTTAGAATTTTGAATGCATGATTTCATTTTAAGGTAAGACTTACACGTACAGTGTTCTCTCTCTTGTAAATGTAGTACAATGACATAGATCATTTTAGGCCAATCTAACACCAAATGGGATATGTCAATTCAAGCCCCAAAAGGGAAATGGGCTAGGCTTAAAATGCCTGCTAGTGCAATCAAACTAGTACTTACCTAAGAACCTGACAACATATCACATGCTCAATATCTTATGTAAGCATGAACACATGAATTGTTTTCAGCTATGATGGCCTGGTCAGTAAGACTTATAGGAGAAATGTGTAAAATGTAGTGTGTGGAAATTGTGGATTATTCAGATGGACATTTTAAGGATCACCTAAGGGTAAGAATGATGGTGATGAATGTGGTCATTCATAAGATTATTTGCCTTGATATGAAATTTCTGGAATAATGCTAAAATTAAATTAGCGCCTCTGTGTTTACTATTCGACAGAGAAGTTTGTTTACATGACAGCAAACTAAATAAAACAGCGGAGTGAGGGAGAATAGTGTCAGTAGAGATAAAACATGCAATGGAGATATCGTTGTAGAAGATTGTGCGAGGTTGTGTTGTTGGACTAGTGGGCAGATATAGTACCAGTGACTGTGGATGTGTAGCGATGGGGGGATAGCTGTGACTTGCTGCAGCACAGTCCCTCCCAAGATGTAACAGGTTGCAGCTGATGTGTTTGAACACAGTCATGTGTAGTCAGCAGGTTAGGATGTATAATCACTTCAGCAAACAGTGCTTCACCTCTGAAAGGAAATACACTAGCTCACACAGTTTATTAAATATACTGCAGTTGTAAACATTCAGTACAGTACTTTATATTCAAGGGCTCAGAAATTACTTAAATACGAAAATCACTGAACATGAAGACATAAAATGGTGACTAATTTTCTATTAGTTATTGTTCTGGTGCACCACATACATTACTTGATATACTTTTTTTTTTCATTAGCATTAATGGAATCTGAACTGCAAGACTTACATTACTCTGTCTGGAACTAGTGGCCCACTGTTTTAGGCATACTCTTGGTGAGGAAAAATCAGCTAGTCAAAAAAGACTGAGTCGTATCAGAATGCTAGAAAAATAAAACCTTAGAAGGAACATGATAGTTCTTGTACATCTGGCTTGTACTGTTTGATAATTTGTACTTGCATTTTTTTCAGTTCCTTGGCACTCGGACTGGATAAAAGCACAGTGATCTTTCTATCAATATCCAGAGTATAGATTGTATATCCATACCACAAAGCAAAGAAAGAAAAAATAAATAAATAAATATAAACCTAAGTAGTGAAATCTACTCTACTAAATTTGCTCAAAACAAACATAATACACAAAACTATACCAAATACTTTTTTGATGAAGTCATTCCACTCCCTATCTAAAAATCTCATTCATACAGTTCCAATGACTGACTTAGCTGTTAAGCATTTAATAGGACTAGTGTTGCATCCATCTGTTACTTTTAAAGTCTTTCTTTTTTCCTTATCATGTAATCAGGGTACCTACCATTGAATACAGAGCATTCCGTGCCATATGACATCCAGAATACTAAAGGGAATATAGACTATAACGTTTTGCATTATATCTGTACATCACACGTATACAGACACATGTAAACAAAAATGATTTCCTGCAGTTAAACTCACAGTTGTAGCTACCAGTTATGTTATTTAAGTAAATTACAAAAGTTATCTTAGTATGGTCTGTGAAAAAATACAAAAAACAAAAATTCTAACACAGTTTCTTTTTATATTTCTTCACATATGAGTGGGGTAGAGATTATAAACACAGTAACAAATTTCTGCATTTTCTATACATTATAAGTGTGTTATTTTAAGTGATACATGAGTAGATATGGAAATGGTCATCATTCTTTTTGTAAAACAGAAGGTTTATATTTATTTACGTTTTGTGGCACAATGTGCATACAGGTGCAGCAAGTTTTAGATTCAGTAAGCTCCGTGTAGAGGTGTGCAGCCCCATGCAAAGTAAACACTGCGGCACACTAATTACAGCTTAAGAAGCTGCATTACATGCTAATTAATGAATCTAACATGGTGGAGCTATTCAACAAGTTATAAAGCAACTGTGTAGACTCTGTGCTGGTGTTCCCCATGAATTCCAAAACTTTTGGAATACAGCCATGGAAAGGAGTCTACACAGACAGAATAAAAAGTAAAAGGGTTGAGATTTTTACAGAACTGACCTTAACATATGACAACATTAGATACAGGCTGGATGCAACAAAAGTAGAGTAATAATATCAATATAATCTTTTTTTGTGCCATAACAGAAATGCAGTTTTGCTCCCCCACTCCCAAACAGTACACTTGCAAGTAATGCAGACAGATAAAAGTGTGTGCTAATCAAAATAAATATAGACAATATTAAACAGACTATTCATAGTTACAAGTCAGCATATGCAATAAGTAGCTGAAGAAATGCAGGCATATCATCTAAAAACCAGTACTCCTCTGTGCAGATATATCCCAAAGTAATATCCTCCTTTATGTGTTTAACACATAAACAATTTGGCTCCTCTTCAGTTTCCCTAGCTACATAGTTGCCGCCTGGTGTAGATTCAGGGCTGTCAGCACGCTGAAGATGAAAGTGAGGTCTTAACTCATTAGAATTGCTGAATCCCAAATGCTTGGCACCATGTAGCTAATCTAAACTTACTGCAGGCACTCCCTCAGTGTCTGTGTGTAATGAATGGCAACTGTGAATGTTTACATCAGGTAGGTGTGTCTGGTTAGACTTACAAAGTTTTACATGTACACCTATCAAGGTTGAAAATGTAGTGCACAATTCACAGGTTCTGTTTCATTAACATCCAACCTCCTTTTTATTTGTGTGCAAATTGTTTTCCCTGTCAGTTTTTTGTTATTATTTTATTATTTTCTGGCCATTGTTTGCGCGATCTGGTGCTTACAGTAATCATAGGCAAAGTGAGGAATAAAGCTATAGCTAATACTTTTAACTACTTTTGCTTTACCAATGGTACATGTTGGTGCTGGATGCGCACCATCGCACAATAATGCACTAAAGAAAAGAAATGCGGAAGATAGGACAGTAGTGAAATAGGGATGCTAAAGTCTGACAGTTATTATTGAGACTTTGGAATACACCTGCTACTTAACTGCCTCTGTGGTGTCATGTTTTAATGCAGTTAATGCAGTAATAAATTCCTCTCTGGGGCCAGATGGAACTGGGTTTGAATACAAATGAATCAAACACTTTTAAGTACTTTACTATTAGGGTTGCTGAATGTTGGTGCTCAATGTGCACCATCACACAATAATGCATTGAAGAAAAGAAATGGGGAAGATAGGACAGTGACGAAATGGGGAGCAAGCAGGGGGAAGAACAAATGGAAAGCAATGCAGGAATGTGCAAGATGGAGGTAGGAAAGAACCAAAGCTATCCATTTCTTCAACAGTAAAAACTGATAATATATGCAGAATATTAGCTGGATTTGGACTGACACCTCCAGGGAGAGGGGTGACCACAACAAAATCATGTTGAATTGGACCAAATCAAGTTGGTCAAGAAGACATGTGCAAAATGGAGAGCTAAGTATGGGCTGATTTTTTTTTTGTGGGAGAGGTGCCCATTTATTTATTTATTTTTTTGAGAGAGAGAGAGAGAGAGAGAGAGAGAGAGAGGAATGTTGGGAAAGGGATGTAGGATGGTTGGGTATTTTAAGTTGGGTATGTTTGGAAGCAATTGCAGACAGACAAAACAAACAAGACAAGACACAGAAATGGTGATGGACACAAGCGGTCAGTGCACACCATGGATGGGGGGAGGATGAGAATCCAGGACCCATGGTCATCAAGCTGGGTGACAGTGAGAATTGAGTCTTCACCCACTGGACTGTCATCACTGTCACCCCATTCTGCCACTGGATGGAGCACCTGTCATCTCTTTCTTCTCCTCCTGGTCTTATGTAAAAAGAAGAAGAGCAGCCCCTACATCCAGCATAGGCATGCACCAACTGTGTGGCTCACAACCCTATGCACCATCTCTTGCAGTTCAGCATGGGAGATAAACTCAGCACTTCTACCACTGCTCCCTGAGGGAACCACTGGTCTAGCCTCCAGGGCAGAACTACCTGAGGGAGTAGGTAGTGCAGGAGGAGCAGAGCAGCTGCTACCAGCTTGGCTCCCAGACATTCTGGGCAATGGTGCCAGGGCTAGTGGAGTGGGGGCAGGTAGATTCTGTGGGGCAGGCCTACCCTTCTGTTACGGAGCATTCCATGATGTAGTACACATGGATGACATGGACACATTTTGACAACATATAATAATATACAACAACAGCAAAAGAAAAAGGGAGTTGAGGGTTGGGGTGAGAGAAAAAAAAGAGATAAGATTAGTACCTTCATATGTAACATACAATGCTTTAATACAATTATTTGACACTATCATCTTAACCTTTACTTAAGACTACCAGCTCCTAACAGATGGACACTATACTACAGATTGCAGCAGGTACCCCTTTACATGTGCATATGTGTGCTGCAGTTATGTAGATTACAGTTTACAGCAGGGCATGTGTGTCACAGGTATGGAGCTTTTACTTTAAACCTTTAAGTTACACATAATTGAAGAGTTAATGTATTTTGTATAATTGGGAAGTGTGGTATTTGAACCCACCACCTCTGACTAAAGTGTAATATTGTACTCCTGGTTTGTGCTACAGACTTAATACATGCATGCTTGCTTTTACAGTTGAGATATACATGGTCAGTTGGATACAACTTTATAAAATGCCAAAACAGCTATTTTTAACTTTTGATGCTACAATAACAGTACTCTTCTGCGGCATGCAAACCACATGCTTCCCTCATCCAAGCCAATCTAGCACCATGGGTTCTCACACTGACCTTCCTTTCAGTTGTGGAAAAAACAGAACAGAACAGAATACCATTATGAATATCAGTCTTGCCTGTATTCAGCTTTTAAGCCTTAAAGGTACTCTCTGTTGATACTTACACATCTGTGGGATGTCCACAGTCCTATATTCCTTGATCCAAGCATTGAAGGTATCCTTCTTCCTGGGTCAATAAAGCTGTGCCTACACTGGTCACCAGCGTGCGGGATAAAACATTCACAGATCACAGGACTAAAACAAAATGGCATTATTTAAAGACATACCATCCTAAAATACATACTTCAGTTCATACTATAAAATCAGCTGTAAACTGCAGCACATCATAAATTCATGACAAATACAGTGACCAAATACTAAAAGTTTTTGTGCTCCAAAATAGAAGAATTTTAAAAATGTATTTGAGTTCATGAAAAATGGCATGAGTAGTAATAAAAATAATGGTATGGAAAAACGTCGATGCTGTACATATTCTAAAAATATGATGATTGGAGATTCTTTCTTTATAAAAGTTGAGCAATTTAAAGTTAAAGGAAATTATAATTGTAATACAAGAGGTGTTGTTTATTTAGCCTTATGCCAGGACTGTCTGGGGTTTTATATTGGTAAAACCGCGTGTAAACTAAAAAAAAGGATCTATGAACGTCTATATGAAATTAGAAAGAATAAAAATACTAAAGCTTTATTCAAGCATATTTCTGAATATCCGGGACACAAGTTTAAGTTTACTGTTCTGGAGTAGGTGAATGTTATTCCTAGAGGTAGTCCCTGGGGCTTACATTTAGAAAAGAAAGACGTTTTTTGGCAATTATTTTTTTAATTAATTACACGGACATTCTTCGAAAAGGCCTTACTGAGACAGACACCTGGTGTCAAAGTCATGGCCTCAAGCTAAATGTCAAAAAATGCATAGTCATCCCATTTGGGAAAAACAAAACACCCACGAATTACCACATAGGCGGCAGCCCCCTTAATACAGAAGAGGTAATAAGAGATCTGGGGACCCAGGTAGATAGTAATCTCTCCTTTGACAATCATATTGCCAAAGTAGTTAGGAAATCCTTCTATACGGCCCATCTAATTACTAAGGGGTTCACATCTAAAAATAAAGAGGTTATAGTGCCCCTCTACTCGTCACTCATCAGATCCATCATAGAGTACAATGCCCCATTTGGGATGTACCTCACAAGACACTTCCAACAGCTGGAAAGCCCACAAAAGCACCTCACCAAGAGGATTACTGGCCTCAAACATATGTCCTACGCAGCCCGACTGAAAAAACTCCGGCTGTAATTGGTGACATATCGCTTACTCAGAGGTGATCTCTGCCTGACTTACAAAGCCATGTTCAACTCAGAATTGATGGACATGCTCCACCTAAAGAAATCCAAGTCACTGCGAGCCACGCGCTCTAGTGAGCTAAACCTTGCCACAACAATAAATAGAACATGCTGGAGGGATAGATTCCTGTCACAGAGACTCCCCATGCTTTGGAACAAAATTCCTAACTACATTAGGCAGAGCCCCTCACTAACACTCTTCAAGAGAAGCCTTGACGAGTGGATGGGTAATAGAAAATACACTCCTGGGATCACTTCATTGGCTCTGCTTGACAGAGGCTCAGTTAATTAATCAATGGGGCGGCGAAAGCCGACACACACTGGCTAGGCTTATACATGCCCTCAGGCAGATAGCCTAGTACCTACCTATGAACCTATAATTGCACTTTAATGCAGAAGTGCCGTGGGGCTTAAGGAAATCTCGTTTATTACCTGTCTTTTGAAGTTGAAGGCATAGATGAGATAGGTCATTGTTAAGTTTTTAAGGAAACATATTTTTTAAAAAAGCATCCTTAGTGAGTCTTAGTATTTGGTCTCTGTATTTGCATGAATTTTATGATGTGCTGCATTTTATGGCTGATTTTATAGTATGCATTTAAGTATATATTTTAGGATGGTATATCTTTAAATAATGCCTTGTTGTTTTAGTCATGTGCTCTGTGACTGTTTTAAATTTGAAATATTACATTGTATTATCTGATGAAGTATTTGGTATTTGTGAAAAATGAAAGCACTTATCTGTTGGTTGTATTAATAAATGACAGTGGTTTTAGTGGCTTGAGTAACTCTCTACACCCTCCAAGTAACAAGATACTTTCATCTCTGCCTGTCACTTTTTTCATATACCAGCTACTACTTAGAATGTTGATTACTATTAGCCTGCTGCCCTCTTGGTCACCAAAAATACTCTCTGAGCCCTAGTGGGTGCTTAGAACAATTTTTATTGAGTGGCAACAAAGCCTGAATGGTATATCCTAACTTGCCTACACACCCAGGCCATGCTCCTCCCCTATCTCATATATGTGTATATATATTCTCATCAGACACTTAAAATCTGATTTTACCCAACCTGAAACAATATTCAGTAACACAATAAGAAAATTACATGTCAGAATAAGATAAGTCTACATTTATTAACTCTTTGGTTGATTATGTGCTGTTAACACTAAAACAATCAAAACTAATGCAAAACAGGCACATAAACAAAAAAGGACATCCTTTGAAACAAACATTACTGTTTAATTAGATACTGAGTGCTTTTGTTTTAACATAGGTTAAATAGACTTCATCAGAGTAAAGAGATGAAACCAAAACACACAAAAGGCTGCATACCTTTTTAAATTTTGTGTGGTTTGATTTCATCTGTTTACTCCAATGAAGTCTTTTTAACCTATGATAAGACAATAACACTCAGTATCTAATTAAATGGTGTTTTTAGTTTCAAAGGAGGTCCTGTTTTTATTTGTTTTTGTGACTATGTGCTTATTATAGCAGTGGCCTGGCAGATTATACTTGTTATAACTACCCTGTAGGAGATCCGTGTCCTCTTAGCATGTTATCTACCTGCTAATGTTGTATTCTCAAATAACTCATCCAAATATAGTTTTCTTGTTGAAACTGTTATCCATTTTGCCTCTTGTTTCCACTATAAGAAAAATAAAATTCAGAAATGTTAAAATGATTTAAGATGATGTCCCTGTTCACAGTTCTTCTAGTTCCATCTCAGTATCTCTGTTAGCATTCACCCTAACCCAAGTACACTGATAATAAAGCACGCATCCCTACCAAGGACAACTGCAAACTTTAATAGCTATAGGCTAGTCCACATAAATGTCAGATCTTAGCTCTGACAAACTGAGTCTGACACAGGCATATCTCCAATTTGGTTACAGCATCCCTTACATGAAAAGAGGCCACAACTGGGTTGGTGGATTGGAAATGCTGGACAGGAAAAGTTTCATTTGCTTTCTTTCTGAAAGTCAGATGATCATAAAAGGAATCCATATTAACAACTGTTAAAGGTAGTAAAACAAAGCTTTACTTCTCTCCAAGAACAGGTGAACCTGTTGTAGAGGAGGCAAACCACTGGCTCTCTATGTACATGAAACGTGGGCGTTTTGTTATTGGTGACCTTAACACTGACTGGAGTACATCAATTGTCCAGTAATCCTGCTTTTCACAAGATCATTTCACTCACATCCTGGGCTAACAAAAGTCTGTCCAGGAAAGTATACCTTATCAGTCCTTGCGGAAAAGCCTTACACAGGCAAGTGTTTTGACTGATAACATTAGCAAGCATTTATGACCTTTCATGAGGAAGAAATATATCTAAGTCTGTGAGACTCAAAGATACTGTTTTTCTAGAAACATGAGTCAGTTTAGACTAACCACCATTAAGTTTGCCTTTAGCACTACAGATTATTTGCCATTTTAAAATCTCTCTTTAGATGATGCAATGCCCTATTTCAGTTCTTTCTCAGTTGTTTAAATATAATGGTCCTCTTTAGCAAAATATCTGTCCAATGTGTTTGCCTGTCTTGGAGTTACACTAGTTTCTAAACAATGATGTCTAACTATGATCAATATAGTACAGATTCTAACTATAGCAAACCCAAGAAATTTTCAGAACCAAGTAAAAATGCTATACCAACTAATAAAAAGCACATTTTTCTTGATGAGCGGTATCAGTATGCCTATAGTCATAAACAATTCAGGAATATGTTGACATGTTCCTTCACGCAGATTAGAGGTCAGTTGTAATTCACCTTCCGTCATCTGGATAACCATGAGGTAGTTAAACATTTCATTCATCACTTCTATGACTCTGAATAAATTCTTATCATATGATCTTATGGTCAGTATTATTATTATTATATGCATCCCAGCTTAGCTATTTATCCTTTACTCCCCACAGAGTTACTGTTGAGCTGATGAATACATTTAGAAAAGCTTCAACATGAATTTGGACGACTAATTTATACTACTTAGCATAGTTCCTGGCCCTGCCATTTTAGTGACATTACCATCATAGATGTTGTACAATTTAGGTACAATCCGTCTGACACAGGTAAATTTGCTGGTATATTCTTCTTTGATCTCTTCAAACCTTTTATGCTATTTGACTCCCTAGGCGTGTTAAGAGGCCAGACCTCAGTTTAACCAACTTGTTCACTGTTATCCTGTATTTTGCTAAGAGTAGTTTGTGCAAATAGGTTTTCTCCTAGTTCTTTTGATTGCATTTTTGAACAATATTGACTTGTATTGCATAAACCAGAGGTGCTGTACACTTGAGCTTTCCCCATTTCCCTACTCTTTACCCCAGTGGAGTACTTCCCTGGCAAACACTTTGTTTTTCTTTTTTAGACTTTGTGACTTATGCCTCATGCTTAAAAAAACAGTGAAATGCAATTCATTTTAGGCTGATATAACTGAACTTCAGTCAGCTTTAATTTGTTGATTATTTATCCAACTTTAAGTGACCTGAGAGATGGATTGGAGTCATGTATCTCCTATGTCAGTGACTGTTGAAGTTATATAGAGCTCTGTTCTGGGGTCCCTATTTTCCGTAATATTCATGAAAGGCATGGATTAGCCATTGTAGTATTTAAAAGCTTATAAAGCACATTGATGATTTCATGAGTTGTCCTAGCTGTCCTTTAGTGGAGTCTGTGGACATCAAATTTCAAAATTAAGATCAAACGTCTTAATTCTTTTCTTAACTATTATACACCAGAATGGTTTTCTGAAGCTGATATCTTGCATGACCTATTTAATATCATTTTATTTTGAAGTCCCAGATGCAACAGGCATATGCCTACCTGTGGATATTATTCTTCTAGGTTTACTTAAATTATTTGACTCTGATCTCTGCAGTGTCATAACAGCTGTTAATACTTAGTATTATTATTATTATTATAATTATTATTATTATTATTACTTGTTATTGTTGTTATTTTAGCTATACATTAGTGAGTGTTTCTATACCATTGGTTAATAAGTAGCTAAAGGGTTGGAAATCAGCAGTAATATCTCCTGAATATGATATAAACAGAAGAGGTCAACAGCGAAAAGTAATGGGACCTTTTTTGTTTCAAATTTTCATGTCTGCATTTCAAGACACTCCTCATGTTAGATAATGAAGTTTGCGGATGACTCTAAAATATATTGGGAAATAATTAATGTTGAAGAGCATGCTAAATCATAAACTTATTCTGATAAGCTAAATCAGTGGGCATTGCTAAATAAAGTCATGCTTAATGCCAAGAAATGTAAGTTAATGCTTATTTTTAAAAGTAATATGATCTCCACATATACCTAAGCAAACAAGCTCATTTCAGATTGACTTTATTGACCTGGCTATTGATTATGATGAGCATGTTAACCTAAAGGATAGGATATGCATCATATTTGTCAGAGCCAGATCATGGTCAAATGAGGCCCTAGGCAGGGAAATGGCTCAGCCCCCCAAGAAGAGCCACCCCCAGCCATTCCAGTGTCCCACTACTTGGCTATTGCTCCCCAGTTACCATAAACACTGCTCAAACCTGTCAGTCTGCACACTGTTTTCCTCTTTGAGATATTTAAAACTTTTATTTCAAAATTTATAGCACAAACAAAGCAATGCTGTCTCACAATAAAAACAGAATTAGCATGAACAATAAGCTTCTCTGCCCTTAAAACTCAAATTCATTGAAATGGCATTCAAACCCACACTCAAGGAAAATGCATCTGGCCAGTGGCAGATTAAATTTACCTTTGGGTTGTTTTCAAACCATTGGTTCCTTGCATATATTTTATGGACCATGCATACATGCATGTGTTCTTTGATGCACTATCCTGATTCTGTTAAATTATATACCTTGCATGATACAGCACAACTTGTTAGAGTGTGTTTTAAATTTGTAGAATTAAGCATTTTTCCAGTAAATAATGAAACAAAAGATATTAACCAATTACAGAGCATTTCAACTACAATGGCCACTTAAACTACTGCCATTACAACATAAACACTCCATCTACATGGTGTGGAAGTAGAGCCCACAGCCTGCTACACCAAAGGCAAGCATGCCACCTGTCATGCTACTAACACTGCTTTTAAAGTTAATAGCACAAATGCTGATGATGGCCATTTGCTAAACAAAACATTTCACTTGAAACTCAACATTGTTTGACAATCGATGGCGCACTGGTGCAGTTAATGTTATCACCTTACAGCAAGAGGTTCTCTGGTTCAATTCTCAGCTGGGGTCCCTTCTGTGCAGAGTCTGCATGCCCTCCCATGGGTAGGTTTCCTCCGTGTGCTCCATTTTTTTCCCATATTTTAAAGACATGCATCTGGAGATTTTCTCCCCGGGCCTCTGCTGAAAATGGGATCTGTCCTAGTCAGACTTTCCCAGTCAATAAATGTTAAATAAATAAGTAAATAAAATAAATAATGCACTAAAACTCAACAGTCCTTGAAATGCACACACTGATGACAGTTTGGCAGCTTGTGCAGAGGATATGACCTCTAGGCAATTAAAATGGAAATAGATCTGTGGTTCAAGGAAAAGTGTATTTGGAAGTGACAGATTGGCTTCTTAAGACATTGTAAGAAGTCTGAAGCTAACATGAGACACCGAGATGTTACGACTTTATATAGTCACTTCTCTGATGGTAGCAGGATCTATGGTAGTCTAATCCAGTTAATTTCATCACAGGATCCAAGTGATGCATCTCCACTTGAGCAAGGCAGAACCAGGCTGTTCTGCTGAAAATATAGCAAATAATAGGTGCAAATAACTATTCAAATCCTAGAGGGTTTTCAAGCTTTTACAAATACATGAGCAGAATACTTCAGCTATCCCTTCTCTCAGAAGTTCAAAATTAGAAACTATTCAATGCCACCCCCTCTCCTTCAGTAATGATAGATTCCACTGGACAACAAAAATGACTTAACTAATGTGAGGTAGGGAATGAATGGCTGATATGCATGTTACCATTATATGAGGAAGGGAAGGGCAACCTTAGAAAATAGTTGGGTTGAATAAACAACAAGCATTGCTATACTCTGTATTTACATGGTATGCACTGTTTGGGCAGCACTATGTACAAACCTTAAGTATTTCATTTACTGGGGCCTGTTAGTATGCTTAGATAACAAATGAAATATCTGAAATAGACACATATATTAGATAGAGAGATAAATAGACATAGAAAATGTATTTCTTGCACAATGCGGTGATGTCCTATTTTTAGGACCATGCTGATTGTACTGATTGTGCTCTATGATTAGAAATTTTGTTTATAAAAATTCCACTATCTGGCCACCACATTTAACTAATCTTTGAATGACATTATTATACATACATCCTAGACATCTGCAGTTTTTATTTCATGTGAGAACCTTGCATATGCTGAAAAAACACCTTCCTTAGTCCCTCCTTCCTCAATGTACACCATTTGCTTATTTGTAATCCTGGCCTACATATCATGCTGTTCTGTCTGTAAACAGAATCCAAATGGACATCAATATCAATCAGAAATTAGGATTGCCAATGCTTTTAATACTTGGCAATACTGCAGTTTATTGAATAATTACACAGCCTCATTTTTCAGTATCAGCGATAACTGTCATCATTTCTTCATCTAAATAGACCACAAGTTGCATAATTTCTAAAATTGCTTTATTCATCTGTTCCAAAGGTTCACATTTTCATGCAATGTTTTCTGTCAGGCTGATTTAAAAACACTGTAATAGAACAATGTTAAAAATACCCAAGTTTATCCATTTATTTTCTTAATTATGTTGACAAACATGCAATACCTCAACAAGCTTAATTAAAATCTTTCCTGTTATAAAGGCTTAAAAAACAAAGTTTATAAAATGGCATCAGATAAGCAAACTGATTAGCCAATGAATAGTATCCAGGTACCTTTTGACTAAATTAAAATAGCATAATTTAAATTATACAATGACCCCCCATTAATATTCCAAAAGAAGCATGCTGATTGGCCAGTGTGCCCATTGTAAATCCCACACTATACCAATGGAAAAAAGGTCCGGTCGCCTGAACTGTTTTCCATTGGTATAAAGTGTCCAAAACTTTTTTTTTTAATTAAAAAAAAAATGGAGCAATGGAGACTTTCTTTTCTCCATTGATTCTGTTTCAAAGCATTGATGTACTGGGTATGCATGGGAATGCAAGTCCCATACCCATGCGTAGTACATCAACTCAAGGAAGCAGTATACCACTGTGATGGCCGTGCTCTGGCCCAGCAATCAAGGAGCCTCAGTCCTTACCACTAACACCAGGTATAAGAGGAAAGGATAACAAATACACATAGTAAAGTACAATTTCCCTTAAGTGCACACAGAGATCACAGTCAGTACGACTCCCCACTGGCACAGCTATAGGGTCCAGATCTCAGCCTATCTGGCAAGCTAACCTCCAGTACCCTCTCTGTCCCACCAGTGTTCCATGTCCCTGCCTGGGTAGCTGACACACCGCACACACTTTGAGATACGTATTTATACAACTTCACAGACACTCCTGAGAAAGGCTGACACACATTCTCCAGCTGTGCCCCTTTACCCAGACTATAAGGTAGTAATTACTGCCACTGCCAGCTAATAATTATCAGCTACCCAAAGGCCCTTAAAAGGGTGTTCAAACATTACTGTGCAATATTAAGTGTGACTAATCAGTCCAAGACTTATTAGAGTGGCTTTGTACAATAAACTCTATAAATATGCAATGTACTCTATAGCTTAACTTAACTCTACACAAACCAGCCACAGGTAAAAGGTTTTTAAAATATTTACTAATAAATAATAAATAATAAAGACACAAGACAATACTACTACAATACAATGCTACCAAAGAGTTCAGAGATCACACAGAAACTTAAAACAATACATTAGGAAAGTTCTGATATAACAGAAAAAACACAGGTCTAATCTTTATAGTCCTAGCTATTTCTACAAGCAAACATACTTCTAAAGTAACTTACTTTCATAGAGCAAGGCAGTGCTAAGTTAGATAGTCAGATCAAAATGCTTACAGTCTCTCTCTCAGCAATAGTTTTTAAACTCACTAACAACATCCCTGCTGTGCCCTCCAAGATTACATCATTTTGACACTTAGGGTTTCCCAGTATACACATTACATCATTTTGACACTTAGGGTTTCCCAGTATACACATTACATCATTTTGACACTTAGTCTGGAGTTCCCAGGCCAACAGGCTACATTATTTAGCAAACTAACACCTGCTCAGGAAACTACAACAATAAAATACATTTCATATGTACACTCTAGTAATTTTTCCTTAAGTTAAAACAATATAAAGAATATGTTCAGCTAGCCTCTTCAACACCATTATCTAGATCAAAGGGTATATAAGACATAGTTTTAACTTCAAAACAACAGATGTGGAATGCTTGGCTTAGTTTTCCTTACAGCAGATGGCAATGTTGCTACAATCTTGAAGTTCACATTTTACAGTGTTTCTTTCATTTAAGAAACAAGCCTGTATTTTACATTTATATTTATAAATGACAGAATTATGTATCAAATTCTATTTGACTAGGCTGGCAGCCTTCACCCCTTCTGTACCAGCCTTCACCCCCCCCCCGAGAACTTAAGCTAAATTTTTAATTGACTCTTGACAAATGCCGGCTTCAGAGGGTTAGTTCTATCTGGGTGTACCTCACCCCATTCCCTGTCTTGAGAGTCCATCTACATTGGCATTGCTACTAACACTGCGGTGCTGCTCTGGCATATCATATGCTTGCAACCCCAGGCTCCATCATAGCAATTTGGCATTTTGCTGACTGGCTCTGTTTAACTATGTTAGAGGGTTGTGATCTGTCATAACAGTGAATTTCCTTCCATATAGATAAGGCTGAAGTTTTTGCAGTGCCCACACTATGGCTAGACATTCCTTTTCTATGGCTGAATAGCATTCCTCCCTGGGTTGGAGCCTATGACTGAGATAAACCACTGGGTGCTCTTCCCCCTCTGAAGAAATCTGGCTAAGTACAGCCCCCACCCCATGGTTCGAAGCATCCACTTGCACAACAAATTATTTGCTGTAATCTGTACTGGCTAACACAGGGGGTCCTCCCAAAGCTTCTTTAAGCTTCTGAAATGACTGCTCACATGCTAGGGTCCACACTACCTTATCTGGCCTGTTCTTTCTTGTTAGGTCTGTGAGGGGAGCAGCTATGGTACTATAACTGGAGAACAAATTTTCTGTAGTACGCTGCTGTCCCTAAGAATGCCCGCACCTGCTTTTTAGTAAAAGGTGCAGGCCATGCCTGAATGGCTTCCACTTTGGCAGGTTCTGGCCTTATCTTACCACCCCCCACTCTATGTCCTAGGTAGGATACCTCTGCCATACCCACCTGACATTTGCTTGGCTTAATGGTTAACCCTGCCCTCTGTAGTCTGCCCAGCACCTCCCTGTCATGCTGAAGATGCTCTAGCCATGAATGGCTGAAGATGGCAATATCATCTAGGTAAGCAAGGGCAGCCCCTCCTGCTCCTGCTGGGATATTATCCACCAGCCTCTGGAAAGTTGCTGGGGCATTCCTCATCCCAAAGGGCATCTTTGTGAACTCATACAAGCCAAAAGGAATCACAAAGGCTGACTTCTATCTAGCACTGGGAGTCAAGGGCACCTGCCAGTAACCCTTGGTAAGATCAATGGTTGTAAGATACTTAGCCCCACCCAGCTGCTCTAGGGACTCATCTCTCTTAGGCATGGGTAAGCATCTGACTCTGTGTGACTATTTAATTTCCTGTAATCCACACAGAACCTGGTGCTGCCATCCTTCTTTGGCACCAGCACCACTAGGGAGGCCTGGGAATGTTGGACTCTTGAATCACCCCTAGTTCCAACATCTCCTGTACCTCTTCCCTCAGAGTCCATTTGACTCTCTCAAGCACCCTGTAAGGGGCCTGCCTAATAGGCCTTTGGGGTCCTGCATCCACCTGGTGCTGCACCAGGTGGGTGCACCCTGGTTTCCCAGTGAACACATCCCCAAATTCCTGCAACACTGCTCGAATTTCTCAAACCTGGGTAGGAGATAGCTGTTGGGACATTGCTACCCCTTCCTCCAAGGTGTCAGCCGAGCCTCGCTGAGGAGATCAGTCCACAGATCTCCCTCAGACTCCTCCTGCAATTGACTGCAAATACTCAGCACAAGGGCCTCCCTATCATGGTAAGGTTTCATCATGTTAACATAGTACATTCTGTGCCCCTGCCATCTGCCTAGCACTTCCACCATGTAGTTAACATCACTTACCTTTCTTACCACCTTGTAGGGTCCCTCCCAAGCTGCTTGCAGCTTGTTGTGTCTGACAGGAATGAGTACCATTTCCTGCTGCCCCATAGCATACTCTCTAGCTCAAGCATTCCTGTCATACCACACCTTTTTCTGTTGTTGGGCTTCTGGCAGGTTCCCCTGAGCCAAGCCCTTGAGTTCCCTGATCCTTGTCCTGAGGTTTAGGACATGTGGCACAACAGACTCCTTGTAAGACTCACACTCACCTTCCCACTCATCTCAAATTAAATCTAGAGGTCCCCTCACCCTATGTCCATACAGCAACTCAAAGGGTGAAAAACCTGTGGATTCCTGGGGAAGCTCTCTGTAAGCAAACAATAGATGGGGCAAATATTTGTCCCACTCCCTCTTAAACTGATCTGCAAATGCCCGTAGCATGGACTTGATTGTAGAGTTTAACCTCTCAACAAGACCATTTGTCTGGGGATGGTAGGGGGTGGTCTTCATGTGCTTCACCCCACAGGACATCCACAGACAAGCCAGCAGGTCTGACATGAAATTGGCACCTCAGTCAGTCAGTATTTCTTTTGGGAAACCTACGCTGCTGAAAATCTCTAACAAAGCATTTGACACTTTCTCTGCCTCAGTGGAGGACAAAGCCGCTGTCTCAGGGTATCGTGTAGCATAATCCACTATCACTAGGATATACTTTTACCCTGTGGAACTTGGGGTACTCAGAGGACCCACAATATCCATAGCTACTCTCTGAAATGGGTCCTCAATCACCGGCAATGGCATCACAGGAGCTCTCACCATGTCTCTTGACTTGCCTACCTTTTGGCACTGCTCACAGGTCCTGCAGTACCCTGTTACATCTCTGGGAGTTCCTGGCCAATAGAAGTTCTGCACAACATGCCTCTTTGTATGTTTTATGCCCATATGACCTACAAAGGGAATATCATGGGCTATGGCTAGAAGCACCAAATGGTAGGCTCTAGGCACTACCAACTGCTGTACTCTCTCACCTTCTAGCCCTCCCTCAGGTGTCCACTCTCTGTATAGTAACCCTTTGTCCCAGTATACAAATTCCCCCTTCCCTTGAGAATCAGGTGGCTCCCTAGCTATCTGCCTCAGGCCTTGCAATGTAGGGTCTGAGAGCTGAGACAGTCACAGCTCTCTCCTTGTAACCCTTTCCAGCCTTTCACAGGACGTCTGGCATCCTCTTACAGCGGTGCCTCACTGTCAGCCTGGGTACTACTACTCACTCTACCTTTGCAGTTACCCTGTCCAAGGGAACATCAGTACCCACAAGCAGCTGTGGCTCACATTCAGTCTCCTGCTACAGCATAGCTCCCTCCCTGAAGTAACCATCTCGGCAGTCCTGGCTGCAAGTATGCAGTCTGTCTGGGTCTCCCCCAGGATACCAGACCGACATGCTTCAGCAACATATTCACACACACTGTCATCTGCCTTGCATCTATGCAAAACTTTTTCCTATATATTTAAGGTGTTAGATTAAAATATTCTAAAGACATTTTTACAGCAGTATCATCAAAACAGACAGAGTCAGGCATCTGTGATATACAAGTTACAGCTTTCCCATCGAGTAAGGGGGTGAGGAACCATACCCAGAGCCTTTGGTCAACACTATACTGCTTGCATACCCTCTCAAACATATGAATAAAACTATCAAAATTATACCCCTCTTTAAATTGTGGAAGAAATTTACTGACCTGTTGTGCTTCTGTGGTCCAGTTACTCCCTTCCCCATTACCTCCATGACTCTGGCAAAGAGTTAGCATTTCCCTCTCATGCTTCCTCTGATGCTCCTTTTCTTCGGCTTCTATCTCCAAACGCCTGGCCTCCAACTCAAGTCTCTTTAACTACAGCTGGATTTTTAAGTCCACTGCAGAAAGGTTGAGCTGTCCATTCTCCAAGGATATTGTATCTCCACTGCCAATCTGATTGTCCTTCACAGAAAGGTTGAGCTGTCCATTCTCTGAGGATATTGCATCTCCACTGCCAGTATGATTGTCCTCCTAGATGCTATTTTCTGATGCAGCTGTAACAAAGGCTGTAATCAGGTTTGCCTTAATCAGGTTTCCATGCAACAGTCCCCTAGCCTGGCACATCTCCACCAGCTGGCTCCTTGTCAGCTTTCCTCTGCTGACATGCTGCCTGCTCACCCTGACTAACTAAACTAACAAAAGAAATAAAACAATTGTAATCTGAACTCTGAGCATTCACTGCGTGGCTGTTTTAGAGTACAAAACACCTTCAGAGATCACTGTACATAAGCTACAGGATTCACTCTACTCACACCACTACAAGCCAATTAGTATGTGAAGTGGATCCCACCACTGCAAACCACAATGAGGATATCTTATCCCAACCACTGCCACCACAATGTAATGGCCGTGCCCTGGCCCAGCAATCAAGGAGCCTTAATCCTTACCACTAACACCTGGGAGGGCGTCTCATATAAGAGGAAAGGATAACAAATACACACAGTAAAGTACAATTTCCCTTAAGTGCACACAGAGATAACAGTCAGTCAGGGGCTGGTTGCTCTCTTGCTCCCCAGGTCCCCAATAAGACTCGCCACTGGCACAGCTATAGGGTCTAGATCTCAGCCTAGCTGGCAAGCTAACCTAAAGTACCCTCTCTGTCCCAAAAGTGCTTCATGTCCTTGCCCAGGTAGCTGACACACCACACACACTTTGAGATAAGTATTTATACAACTTCACAGACACTCCTGGAATAGACTGCAGATTTTCCAGCTGTGCCTATTTACCCAGACAATGCAGTAGTAATTACTACCACCACCAGCTAATAATTATCTGCTACTCAAAGGCCCTTAAAAGAGTGTCCAATTATTACTCTGCAATATTATTATCCGATTGGTAATTGTGACTAATCAGACTAAGGCTTATTAGAGTGGATTTTACAATAAACTCTATAAATATGCAATGTACTCTAAAGCTTAACTTAACTCTACACAAACCAACCACAGGTAAAAGGTTTTTAAAATATTTAATAATAAATAATAAAGACACAAGACAACACTACTACAATACAATGCTACCCAAGAGTTCAGAGATCACAAAGAAACTTAAAACAATACAGTAGGAAAGTTTTGATATAACAGAAAAACACTTAAGTCAAATCTTTATAGTCCTAGCTATTTCTACAAGCAAACATACTTCTAAAGTAACTTACTTTCATAGAGCAAGGCAGTGCTGAGTTAGATAGTCAGATCAAAATGCTTACAGTCTCTCTCTCAGCAATAGTTTTTAAACTCACTAACAACATCTCTGCCGGGCCCTCCCAGATTACATGATTTTGACACTTAGGTTTTCCCAGTATACACATTACATCATTTTGACACTTAGTCTGGAGTTCCCAGGCTAACAGGCTACATTATTTAGCAAGCTAACACCTGCGCAGGAAACTATGACAATAAAAGACATTTCGAATGTACACTCTAGTAATTATTCCTTACGTTAAAACAATAGAAAGAATGTAAAAAACAGCCCAACAGTCACCAGGTGTCCTCGCAGAAAGATAATGCAAATCCAAAAAAAAGAACAAAGTAGCAAAGACAGGGCTCCATCTTCTTTAAAATGCAGTCTGCTTTAATGGTACACAGGCGCTTTCACTGAATGCTTCATCAGGTGTAACACAAATATTAAAAGCACACCTTTTATACTAAACCACATGACACTCTCATCAACATTTAAACATATATCACCATATAACGTAACAGTTCATTACTTCATTTTAAATAAGTATTAAAACCACCTAAAAGTGTATGAAAACATATGAATATGTCATAAAATACAGCTATGTTATGCAAGTAAAAGAGGGAGATGTTAGAAATAAGACTGAAGAGATGGAGGCCAATTGGATAGTAAGACTTAGAGCAAATGTAGGGCATGGTCTGAATGATCACATGCCTATGAGACCCATGCTAAAAAATAGACCTTTGCAAAGATGAAGAGCTTTTATTTTCATTTTTATTTTCATTTTTATTTTTCTGCATTTTCCTGTATATCTCAGCTGTATTTTATGACATATTCATATGTTTTCATACACATTTAGGTGGTTTTAATACTTATTTAAAATGAAGTAATGAACTGTTAGGTTATATGGTGATATATGTTTAAATGTTGATGAGAGTGTCATGTGGTTTAGTATAAAAGGTGTGCCTTTATTGTTTGTGTTACACCTGATGAAGCAATCAGTGAAAGCGCCTGTGTACCATTAAAGCAGACTGCATTTTAAAGAAGCTGGAGCCTTGTCTTTTTTGAATAGAAATAATGTGTTCAGCTAGCCTCTTCAGCACCACTATCTAGATCAAAGGGTATACAAGACACAATTTTAACTTCAAAAGAACAGATGTGGAATGATTGGCTTAGTTTTCCTTACAGCAGATGGCAATGTTGCTACAATCTTGAAGTTCACATTTTACAGTGTTTTCTTTCATTTAAGAAACAAGCCTGTATTTTACATTTATATTTACAAATGATAGAATTATGTATCAAATTCTATTTGACTAGGCTGGCAGCCTTCACCCCTTCTCCACCAGTCTTCACAACCACCACCGGTAGAAGAATAATAATGCACCATTATACAAAGACATTATTTAAGAAAAGTAAGTATTTTTTTTCTTAAATAATGTCATTGTATATTAGCAATAACCGACTCTGTGGTTGTGGTATATTGAAGATTTACCCACGTTTGGCTTTATTTAATCACTCGGGTTTCGCCCTCATGATTAAACCACTCCAAACATGGGTAAATCTTCAATATACCACACTACGTCATCAATTATTGCTTAAATACATCACAGGACCTTCACAAACTGTTCCAACTAAAGCAGTGACTATAGCAATAGCCCACACCTGGGTGCGGGTAATGCGGGATTTACCCACGGTTGGCGTTCTTTGGTCCCGAGGGCGAAACCCGAGGGACCAAACAAAGACAACCGTGGGTAAATCCCGCATTACCCACACCCAGAAGTGGGTTATTGCTATTATACTATGACATTATTTAAGAAAAGAAATAATTACTTTTCTTAAATAATGGCATTGTATAATGCCTCTTTGCTGCCCTTCCGCAGCTGTCTGGTATCCGCGGCAGTTCTGATGTACTGCGCATGCCTACGCAGTACATCAGAGCTGTGGCCAAAAGCAACGGAGAAAGCAAGATCTCTGTTGCTTTTTACTGTTTTGCTATGTTAAAGGGGTTTAACATAGCGAGACAGCTTTAAAATTAGCAACAGAGATGTCCGTTGATTATTTTAAAGCTGTCTCGCTATGTTAAACCCCTTTAACATAGCAAAACAGTAAAAAGCAACGGAGATCTTGATTTCTCCGTTGCCTTTTTTTTTTAAAAATCTGTCTCGCTATGTTAAATGGGTTTAACATAGCGAGACAGCTTTAAAATAAGCAACGGAGATCTCCGTTGCTTATTTTAAAGCTGTCTCGCTATGTTAAACCCATTTAACATAGCGAGACAGGTTTAAAAAAAAAGCAACGTAGAAAGCAAGATCGCCGTTGCTTTTTACACACTGTGTCGCTATGTCAAAGGAGTTTAACATAGCGAGACAGCTTTAAAAAAAGCAATGGAGATCTCCGTTGCTTTTTTAAAACCTGTGTTGCTATGTTAAACTCTTTTAACATAGCGAGACAGTGTTTTAAAAGAGACTTATACTAATGAAAAAAGTCCAGGCGACCGGACCTTTTTCCATTAGTATAAGTCGATTTACAACGTGCACGCTGGCCAATCAGCATGCACATTTTGGAATATTAATGGGGGGGTCATGGTATAATTATAATTTTCCTTCCCTTTAAGCTGTTCATTTGTAATACTTACCATCACTATGTCTGCCACATTTTTAAAACCATGATAGTAAATGGATAGACTTCGCTATCTTAATAGCCTGAGACTGATAAACATTTGGCGCCCTACCTAGAAAGTCAGTACTAAAAGACCATGATACAACATGAACCTCATCTTGTAAGTCCAAGATTACTCTTCTGACATCATCTGTCTTTGCAAGAAGGCTGCTTACCCAGGGTTCTGGCCATCATTTCCTAAAGCCCTGCATGAGGTGGAGTTCCTGCCATTGTAAATAGCTGATGGACTCCATGTCTCAGCCCCTCTTTCTAATGGTGGAACCAGCTATGTCCACTCTCGCCTTCTGCCTTACTGGTACTGTCCCCCATCTTCCTTCCCCAGAGTGCTTACACTTCACATTTAACACTTTCCAGACACTCTCCAAGCCATGTTTCTTTTCTTCTTTTTTTGCTGTGTCTTTTCTTCATCTTCTTTCACTGCTAAATACATGCACAATTATATTTCATTTGTTTTTATGACATTTTCATACCCTTTGACTTTTTTTAAGGTATAATTATGGAAATGTACCTTTCCAAGCTAGATTTGAGTATCGGTGCTTCTTCAAGGTTCATATCTTCACAGGTACTTACTAGGCTATTGATCTGTGAAGAGCTATTTTGCATAAGAATAACTTAGAGATGTGCTTAGCAAGGATATGTTGGGACATTTACTTGTTTCACCTGTTCAGGAGGGACAGGGGCACTAAACCAGTTCTGAATTTTATGTTACCTATACATTCTTCCAAATTACATTTGAACAGAGTAATGGAAGTACTTTGTTTTATGAGGAGTGGAAGACCATTCCATAACAGTGATACCCTCTGTGATACAAACATATCCATCCAACATGTCCTATTTATTTTGCAAAAAATATTGAGATTCCTTGAGCAGGTGTTTGTCATAGCACCAGACATGTGAATTTGTAGTAGGTCTGAAAGAGTAGGGTCTTTTGAAGCTTTATATACATGACAGAGGTCGTGCCTTCATAGCCTGCATGATACAGAGAAGAGGGATGATGTTTAGAGTAGGCCTGCATGGTTTCTACAATTTAGGCCCTTGATTTTTTAGTGAGAAAGCATTGTGGTCATTCCGGTTGTGACAAGTGTGTGGACAAGTCATTACTGAAAGGGATTTTATACTCAGTGATCTGCCTAATGAGTGCTGAGTATATTGCAACTATTACATCCTTCGATCTGAGTACAAATGCTTTAGATACAAGCTGTGCAAATTAAAAGGACTTCCTTACAACAGTAGATACATGGTGATCAAAGGACAGGTCATTGATGTATTAAGAATGATATAAATTTTCAGAGGTTTGTTGTCATTGTGATAGTTATAAAGGCAGTCATGCTTGCTGAAGGATACAGTTATACATTTCTTGGCATTTAGTATTAGTCCCTGGTTTTAACACTAGATATTTGTTTTGGACAGGCCGTCATAGAGGATTTTAGTGTCCTCTGGAGAATTTATGATGTCATCTGCAGTTGTAACCAGCCACAAACCTTTTACACTAGCTTTGGCCTATAAGAAGTAAATGCCAAAAAGGAGTGACCCAAGGACTGAACCCTAGTTTATACTGCTAGTGACAGTTTGTTTGGTGGAGGTAAAGCCACATGCACTAATGTCCTGTGTTGTACCTGTGATACAATTTGCTATCCGATGAGTTACATACAGACTGACATTTGGCTGGGAGCATTTATCAGTGATACCTGCGTGTGGGATGGTGATGAACACCTATGTGAAGTCTAGATATGCAATATATTCTGCTTTGCCTCACCTATTGCTTCAGTAACTTTTTCAAAGAAGTCAACCAGGTAAATCAGGCGGGACCTGCCCTTGATGAATCCAAACTTGGCAAGGTTGAGATTCTGTAGACTACTTATATTGGGTTCCAACATAGGGGGTTATTTTTTTAATCTGGCATTGCATTTATTTCTGTGGGAAGCAGAAGTGTCTATGCAGCTATTTACATGTGCATAGAATTTGGCTGCAAGGGATTCCACATATGCAGTGGAAGCATCAAGATGGAAGTGGCTGTGAATTTACAATAAGTCATCACTCAGTTTTAATAGATTAGCTGTCACATAATCTCTTAATACTGAGGTATTGGAAAATGCTTCAGGCTCCAGTCTTATGGTGAATGTGATTGACTTGTGGTCTAATTAGTGCAAGGAGAAAGTTACAAATGATGCACAGCGATGCTAGTTCATATTGGTAAGGACCAATATTATCTTTTTATCACTCCAGGTTATGTTGTAGACTAACTGGTCCAGAAAGTTTGTACTGATAAAGTCTAGAAATCCATGGGTATAAGTGTCCAAGTTTATGGAAGGGTAGCTGAAGTCTCCTTGGAGAATGGTGTTTGGCTTAATACATAGGAGCACCCTACTACTTAGGTTGGGCTTATCGGCCAAGGGTGACATAAAAGTGGTCCTGTAGTTAGCTATGGTATGATGTTTGATATAACTACATCTTATGCGCAAACACAGTAGGTAGCGATAGCATAAGCTGTGGTTATTTCAGGCATTTGCCGTTTTGATTACTACAGCATGTATTTATCCACTAGAGCAATTTTGTTTTGACTTAGCTATGTTATCATAATAGGTTTTGTTTATAGTAAGTTAGACAAGGAAGAGTTCCACATCATTATCTTATCTAACAAGTCTGGAGAGGCATTTTTTTAAGATTATGGAGAGACTGCTGGCTTTAGTCTCTTCTTCTAATGTGGTGTGCCTGAATGGGTGATAGGCATAGAAACCCTACACTGATGGAGTTCTTTCAATGGTATTGAACCGGGTCTCTATGATGATGCATATATATCAAGGCTTTCCAGAGTAAAAAGTGCTTGTAGGGGTTTTCATTTGCTTCAGGGCTAAGATATAGTCTTCCCCTGACACAGAGGCAGTGTCTCAGGAAGATATTTATCCATACCTCACTAGCCCTAAGTGTTTCTCTCCTGTACACTACTATTCACAATTATTATATCCTTAAAATCTATTTCCATTTTGTACTGGATGCTGGCACAGATAACACTTCTTATAATTTAGCTTCTGTCTTCACTCTGGACCTACCTCCTATTAAAATAACTATCTTCTCTGAGTGCTTGCGCAGAAGTGGAGAACCATCTGTCCACTCATTTTAATGCACAAACATCTGCCCACCCATTTCTTAGATACCATTTTAGTCACTTTCTAAGTCTGAGCCACTGAGTCTGGGTTTTATGTAACCTGGACTCTGATCTCTTCCTTACCAAGGCTGTCCATCTCCTTGATGACAGGGCCTCTAATCACCAAAAGCTTATTCTGATATTCTACATCCTATTTCTTGTCCTGCCTCACCTTCTGTCCTGTGTCACCATTCCTCCACCTTTCATTGTTTCCCATTACAGTTATACTAGAAATATCTTATGTATAGTATATGCCACTTTCCCTATCATCCTCCTGAACTTCATCTCTCCTTCAGTTTCTTTGGCTTCCTACACACCCACCAAGATCCCCTCATGCATTGCTTCTTCACCCCAATCTTTTCTCTTCCAGTTTCTCACCCTCATGGTTTAATCTGAGGCCTAATTTGTAACCTACTTGTGTAGTGTAGCTGTAACATTGCCTATTATACCTTATTATTTACTCAAGTGATCCAAGTTTCAATAGCTGGATTACTTGATTTCTTCTTAGCTATTTTGGTGTTTCATAAGTGATAACCTGCATGTGACAGAAACTTTTAATGTTCCTTTAACTCGCACCTCCACCTCAGAATAATAGCTACTGGTACACAAAAATGATTCAGTGATGTGAACCTTCATGTGTTGAATTAGAAAATGTGAACAAGGAAGAGATGTGGTGGATGGCTGAAGTTTAATAGGAAAAGATGCAAAAAAAAAAAAATCAATAGCAAATGACTATTAGAACACAAATGAAGCAGGTTATGGCAAAAAAACACAGGTATGGGTTTAGAATTTAAAAATAACTTTTAGCGGGTTCCTATCACGTGGTCAAAAATTGTAAACGGCGAACGCATATTGAGCAAACCGGATTGGTCGAAACGTTGCATGCATAACACGGAAGTCACCGTAGGGAATATTTTCCCTTTACTTCAATGCAGTGTGACCACGAAGTAGGAATATTTAAGTGGCAGGGGTGTGGGGGGCGCAGCGTTTAGGTAAGTATACTTTTTTATTTTTATTTTTTTATTATATTTTCGAAATTTCAAACATCGCCCATATGGTGCATATGGCATTTGATGTTTGAAACTTTCGAAAATATAATATAGACCCCTTTTAGCTACTATTCCTAGATTCCTTAGTTTTACAAATCTTATCCTTATCACTTTCAAAAGAAAAGGGCAAGCCATAACTATTATTTTGAACATGCTTCATAAATTGTATAAAAAAGTCATGGGAACTCTGAATAATAAAAAATAAATCATCAATATACCACATGTAAAATACATTATTCACAAAATATGAATTTTTATATAATAAAATTTTCTCAAACTTTCCCATAACACATTTGTGTAAATGGGAGCAAATCTATTCCCCATTACTCTACCCCTAATCTGTTTAAATAGAAACAATAGTTATTTAAAGAAAAACTAAAAAAGATCCAAAATACCCAAAATGCTCAACATGAGACAAAAAAAAAACATACAACTGTAGCAAATCCAAACTCATGTTTCATTGAAGTATATAAACTATTCACATCAACTGTAGAAAAACCTTAAGTTTCCTGCCAACGTACACCCTTGAATTCATGCAAAAATATTGACTATCCCATTATGTATGATGATAAATTTACTGTATATGGTTTTAGTATCATATCCAATATTCACCAACCCTTTCCAATAAACCCTGCTATCCGAGAAACTATAGGTCTCCCTGGGGGGGTCCACTAGATTCTTAAGAATAAGATTCATTATCTAGATGTCTTAAATTATGTTAAGAACAGGAACATTCATTAGACTTTATACAGAAAGTCTGCTTGAGCAAGTATGTTTTTATTTGTATTCAGTGCACATTCCTCATATTTATTTTGTTCTCTTCCTTATGGTGAATTTCTCAGTGCAAAGTCTCTTTGCTCTGAAGATGATAAGCTTCAAGAAGGTGTTATGGAGACAGGTGAAAGGTTATTATCAAGAGGTTATAAATACAGGTTTATAGATTGGTACTAAGCTAACTGCCCTTGTGAGCCATTTTAAGCCTAGTCAGTTATCCCTTGTGAGACTCAAACCCTGCACCTTGTGTTTGTAAGGCAAACACCTTAACCATGAGGCCACCCCCCTATGAACATTTGATGTTACCCTGGCAAGGAGTGGAAAAATGTATATTAAATAATTATGACTGAAGGAAGGTGAGGGGATGTTGGACTCGGGTAAATATTAAGGAAATTTACTTTGTGAAGTATGCCCATTTTGTTGACAGGGTTAGATTTATTTTGAAACAGCACTGGTATATAGTGACATGTATACCTTCACCCAGTATGTGGTACTGTATTGTACATATGGGTATACCGAAATAATCTTTATTACAAGAATGTAAAGAGTATTCAATATTTACTTACGTGGGAAGTAGTACAGGGTATCTAATCAATGGGTTAAATTTTAAAGTCCCTTAGGCATATAATTGTTAACAAAAAGCAGTAGTATATAGAAAGGAATGTGCATGTGATAAATTTTATGTAGGTCAAACTATGAGACAAGTTAGAAAAAGAATACAGGCCCATATTATGGCAAAAGAAATATTTCCCTCACTAGCCATGTTGCTTTACATTTTTCAGAAAAACATAACAGTGATCCAAAAGATTTAACATGTTTTGTTATGTATGCATACTAGGTTTCAGCCCTTTATCTTAATGTGTCTGAGATTTTATTTCCAAAAGAAGCATGGCTGACATTTGTTTATAATACACTATAGCTGAATGGTTTTAATAAACAGTTGCTTATAAAATACTTGATAAAAGTTAAATGTCTGTTTAAAGACTGTTTCTAAGAATTGGGTTTTTATTTTATTTATTTTTATTTTTTATTTTACATTTGTTGACCGGGCTAGTCCAACTGGATACATGTCCATTTTCAGTAGAGGCCCGGGGAGATAAGCTCCACTATAATCTACATAAATACGAGACAGACAAAAAGTACAGAAACAAACAATCCAAAATACATAAACTTGAAAATATCCTTCAACAAGTTGATTTATACCGAAACTTAATTCTACTGTAGATGAGTACAAATGTTTAGCAAGGCAAAAATACAGTAATGTTTATAACATTTATAGTATTTGATAGCAAGGTTTATGAAATCTTGACAGCAGGTTGGGACATCTAGTGAAAACACAAACTTCATTTTGCTTATCACTAACGTTTTGACCTCCTCTACGTGAATCATTACCCCTAACAACGTTACCTCCCTCACTTGAATTACTACATCCTTTTTCATCCCCCCTTAAATAGCACTTCTTATCTTACTCTTTTTCCTGGGTCTATTTGAAAAGATTGAATGGACAAATTGTCAGAACCTATATGGTTGACAATTCAGTCCATCAAACTATTCTGACTGAGATCGCATTACAGTAGGGATCAGAACTTTGCTCTTTTCCCCACTGTTGTGTGATCTTGGAGTTGGTATATATAATTAGTGGGGAGTGCGGAGAGTACAGGGGGGGTTGCCCTCCTGCAAAGCATTCTTTTTGTTTGCTACTGGTGTTGTTTCAAGTTTGAGTTTTTTGTAAGCAGTCTGAATTGTTGATCATATGGACTCGACCATATTGGCTTTGACAATCTGTTCATTCAATCTTTTTGAATAAACCCCCTTTTTCTAACTATCCCCATCCACCACTCTACCCCCTCATATATCTCCTGTATACCTAAGTTATAAGCTTTCTAGATACACCAGTTTGGAACAGGCAGCCTAAATAGACCTAATCCTATACCAGCTCTCTTAGTCATATGCTATTACAACTGTCCTTCTACACACGACTAATCTCGCCCCTCCTACATAATTTTATAACTTCTTTCATTATATTGCTTGAACTCCCTTGGTACATAATTTTATAATTAATCCATTATTTATCTTGAACTCCTTTCTTTACTGAAATGAAACAAAGCTAAACTTATTTACAATGTTCTGCCTTCTGCATTATCAATCAGTTATATCCTACAAAATTTTACAGCTGTAACAACTGTACAGACTTACAATTGTTGTTGATGTAAATACTTCACTGTATATACCTGTCTTGTGATCATGTTTGTTTTGTCATGAAAAATGTAACTTGTTTTTCAGAGAACTGTCTGAAATTAACTTGTTAATACAAATATAATGTGATGGCGGTTTTATCGCAGAGCCTCCACTGAAAATGGAATCTGCCTAGTCATACTTTCCCAGTCAACAAAGATAAATGAATAAATAAAATATAAAATAAATAAATTTCAGAATGAAAAAGGCTTTACTGTTTTATTTTGCTGTAACATGATTATTGTTATCATTATTACTTGTTTTAACAGCAGAGTTAATTAATGTATTGAATGATTAAGTTTGAATACATATGTGTTTTGGAAGCAAATGTTTAAGAACCTGTAAGGCATTTGTCAAGGCACTACAGTAAACTTTCAGTTAACCGGAACTCAAGCAACCGGCACTCTCAAGCAACCAGCAAGAAATATTGAAGAAATATAGTATGATTTTCATGTGCTGCACTTTCTGTCACCCCCCCTCACACACACACACACACACACACACACACACACACACACACACACACACACACACACACACACACACACAGACACATTTTTTGAGTTTTAAAAAGGAAGATAGGAATAAATTCCTTCTCCCCAACCTGCGAACAAGTCAAACAAACAATATAGGGTACAGTATTAGTCAGGCCTATTTTTAATAATAACTCTCAAGGAACCAGAAACTACAGTTATCCAGCATCTACCAATCCCCATGAATCCAGCATCTATCAATCCCCATGGGTGCTGGTTAACTGAGAGTTTACTGTAGTTCTTTTTTGTTAAATAAATGTTTTATTTTTGCCATTGTCAGCTCTGTAATGTTTTAAAGTTTGCATTTTATTATTCTAGCAAAAATATAGGTTGAATTGTTATTAATTGTTTTGGACCCTTCCTTCTATTACCTACTTCTTACATCATGTTTAAGACTGTCTGTTCCTATTAGAAACAGGATATGAGAGAGTGGGCATCCCTGCCTTGTCCATCTCGGTAAATTCCCCCGTCTGATCTCCCTCCAGTCACTAATAGTCTTACACATGGATTCCCATACATTGCCTGGCCTTCATTTAGTGACCTTCCACCACCAGCTATCTGTCTCAATCTGTCTCAGTAATTTAAATAAACATGTTGTTCTTATATTATCAAAAGCTTTCTGTATATTATTTAAAATTATATGTGCATCGCTTCTTCTGAAACTTGTCCCACTCTACAAAACTAAACATAGTTTTCCATTTGTTTGCTGGAGATTGACCCTGTTCCCCTCCAATAATACCAGGAAAAAACTATGTCAGATGCTCTGTCAGTATCCTGGTAAATATTTTGCCAACAGCATTAAACAGAAAGATTGGCCTATGGTGAATAAGGTCTTCCTTCACTCCCTTGCCCATGTATAAAACTATTATTGCTGTTTCATACATGAATCAAATACTTCCCCTTGCTTCCATTTTGATTAACTATCTCTACTATTCCACAGTTTAGTTACTCTGTGAGGTGCCTCTCTCTATCTGCACCTCACAGAGTAACTACATTATTATACCACCTTTTGCCATTAAGTGGCAGCATTACTCCCTTTTTGACTACCATTCATGTACCTCATTTCCTTTTCCATTATCCCGGAATTTCTCACTTACCATACTTTCCAACTGCACCATCCCATCTCCAGGGGCCAACTTCACTGATTGTTTTTTTGGGGAATTTCACTCACAGAGTAACTACATTATTATACCACTTTTTGCCACTACGTGGCAGCATTACTCCCTTTTTGACTACCATTCATGTACCTCATTTCCTTTTCCATTAACATCCCTCACTACAGCATTTTGTGTTAATTTATAAGCCTACTACAGCATTTTATACTTTTTTAACTCTTTCAGTAAAATTCTGTCCCCAAGCCTACTTTCCCCAGTTTGTTCCCGGAATTTCTCACTTACCATATCCAGTAGCCATCTTCACTGATTGTATTTGGGGGAATTTCACTTCTGCTCAGCTCTACCCACTCTGTTCACCCTCCAGACTCCCTCCGCTCCCCTACCCTGCCCCCAATTCCCACAAGCCCCCACTACCTCTACATTTATAGCTAACCAAACCACTCCCGACTCACACCCCATCCAATCACATTTAACATCGAGCAGACTCCACCCATTTCCAATCACATTACAATCTACACACACCCATACAACAACGCCTACCTTCTCACAAACTGTAATACTAACTGTCCTGCTAATCTCCCTCACCCATCTTACCCAACTTATACTCCTCACCAGCATACACCTACCTTAAAACGCACACACCACCACCTCAGACCTGTCAAATAAATCCCACACATATTCACAAATCTCCCCTGAACTCTATTCTTCCAACCTATCCTTTCTGTTCAAACCCCACCCTCCCCACATGCTATTCTAAGTACTACCACAAAAAAATCTCTCCCCCATCACAACCCTACTTCACTATTTCCCTTACACCTCCTCACCCAACTCCTCCCTCATATCTCACTCTCAGGTAACATCCACTCTAAACCTGGACCCAACCCCAACATAATTCTCACAAATCAAGCTTCCAATCCACAAAAATCCAAATCTATCCATCTCACCATCCTTAATGCACAAAGCCTCAAAAATAAAATTCCCAACCCCCACGCCTGGCTGTCTCACAACTAACCTGATATAACCGCCATCTCCGAGACCTGGCTTAAACCCTCCATCAAAGACAATGAAATCCTCCCTCCAGGATACCACATCTTATACAATGATAGGCCTAAAAAAAAAGGAGGTGGTGTAGCTATTATCTGCCCCTCCACTCATACCTTTACTCCTTACACCAACCCCATCCCAACCTTTACCAATTCTGAAATGACTGTAGGCTTTTTAAAACTTAAGAACTTCAAATCTATTTGCATCTGTTTCATCTACATACCACCAGGAGATAATACCAAAACACTAGAAGACATCCTTTAGCTCCAGTATCAAAAACGAAACCTATATCCTTGGAATATGAATATTAACTGGGCCTCCTTTAACTCTGATACCCCATCTCATTTAATCAATCTATACAACATCACCCAACTTATAAACCTTCCAACCAGGCCAAATAAAGATGGTACCTCTGGTACCATCATAGATTGGATATTGACAACCCACCCCAACCTTAAATGCTGGTATACTACCAGACTCCCTCAGCAACCACCTACCAGTCTTCATAGACCACCTACCCTCTCACATAGAAGAACAACACCAATTCACCCAAACCCATAACCTGGCCTCCTTCAACCCTGAAATCTTCTCAGAATGCCTTATGGAGATTGACTGGTCACCCCTAAAATGCCTTCCATTAGACAGTGCTGTATATTATTTCCACCAAACCTTCCTTACCCTACTAAATAAACTAGCCCCCCTCAAATCCAAATATATCAGAACTAATCCTTGCCCCTGGCTATCCCATGAAACTAAAAGTATTATGCATCTACGAGACAAAAAGTGGAAACTGTACCAAAAACAGAAAACCCCCAACTACCTCCTAGAATTTAAACAATTATGTAACCTAGCCAAAAAACTAATAACAAAAGATCACAAAATCTACTACTAAAAACTGCAAACCATGCACTCAACCAACCCAAAAAATGTTGGAATTCCATCTCCTCCATTCTTAATCTTGGTAATAAAGAGAACCCGTGCCCTGATCCTAACCTTACCAGCCTTGAAACTGCCACAAAATCCAGCTCATTATTTATAGACTGCATAGCAAAACTATCTTCCTCCTTCCCTAACCCCCCCTGTCCCCCTCACCCCCTACTTACCCTCCTTGCTCTCCCCTTTTCAACCTTAGACTGTCTCCACAAACACAATAAAAAGACTACTCCTAAAGCTAAAACCTTGTCGCAATGCACCAGACAACCTACCACCGACCTTCCTCAGACTATCTGCTGAAGATATAGCATTTTCCATATCTATTCTTATAAATAGATCCATACAAGAATCCTACGTCCCAACCATCTGGTGGCACGCATTCATAATCCCTCTCCATAAAGTGATAAAAACACAGACACAACCAATTTCAGACCCATAGCTATACTTTCTCCTCTCTCTAAAATACTAACAAAAAATATCCACTCACAAATCATGCCATCCCTAACCGAACACATACTCCTCTCCCCTACTCAACACGGCTTTCGCCCTTGCCACAGTACCATGACCGCCCTTCTGTACTTTCGTGAAACCATCAAACTAGCATAATGGCAAATACATATCATCACTGTTTCTAGATCTCTTAAAAACATTTGACACCATCTTCCATTCTTTACTCTTGTCCCAGCTCTCATACTTACACCTCTCTCCCTCATCCATAGCCTGGTTCTCCCGCTACCTATCCATGTGCCAGTAAGCTGTCCAATGGAAAGAGTCATCCTTTCCTTTCTTACCAATACCTACATGAGTTCCCCAGGGATCTATACTGGGCCCACTCCTCTTTAACATATTCATCAACAACTTCCACCACTCCATCCCTGATGCCTCAGTTGTCCAATACGCAGATGACTCCACCATCATCTGCTCAGCTTCCTGCCCCTCTGAACTGCTACTAAAAACTCAAATAGTCTTCTCCAAAACAGAATCATGGATGCAATCCAATCACCTAGCTCTAAATGCTAACAAAACTAATGATTTTTACTCCTACCAAAAACTCCCAATTCAAAAGAAACCTATTCTCCATTAAAAGCCAAAATAACACCCCCCTAGAAATCATTCCCAGTACCAAGCTACTAGGCATTACCATTGATGAAAACCTAAAATTTGACTCTCACATCTACTCCATAATCAAGAAAACACATCAAAAAATCAGTCTCTTCTACAGACACAACTGCTACCTCAGCCCATCCACCCGACAGACTCTCGCATCAACCTTCCTTCTCCCCTTCTCATGTATGGTGCTCCCCTATTCTCCAACCTTGAACCTGGCCTGCATTCCAAACTCGAATCCTGCTACCACAAAATCTGCAAATTTGCAACCAATTCTAAAAACTCATCTCATCACTCCCACTCTCTACACATCCTCAAATGACTAGAACTACCCAACTACCTAAAATACCTACAACTTACAACAACCCACAAACTCATCTTCAGACCTGTAGAATGCCCTTCTCTCACCAAATCCCTAATACCCTACACACCCAGCCACTCCCTGAGATCCGAAAGCCAAAACTTCCTACAAGTGCACAAACCCTCGCATCCCCCTGGTCAGTTTCTACTATCCTACACCATAGCCAAACTATGGAACTCACCCTCACCCACTACGCATTATACCAAACCACAACAACTTCAAATCCATCCTGTTCTCTCATCTGTCCTCCAAATGGGAATGCCCTTCTCATGCTCCTACCTAAACACCCCCCACTATTAAATCCTTACCCCTCTTTAAAAAGATATAGGATCAGTAAACTATCCACAGTACTACATCCAATTCTCTTATTTGTATTCTATCCAGTATTACTCAATTGTATTCTGTTCTATATTGTATCAAACTAAAACATTGAATTCTATATGCATTATAACTACACAAATGCTATTCAAGCTAATCAGTTATATTCTATATGCACTATAACTAATCAAATGATTTTAAATGAACTACCTAAATCAACAAGTAACCTCCATACATTCTTTACTTGAAATATTTAAAGATTTCAAAATGAAACTTGACAAAGAAATTGCTATCTAATATGAGTTATCTTTGCCAAAGCTGTTCTAATGTTCGTAGATTGATTTTCATATGACACTTTCCAAATATATATATATATATATATATATATATATATGTTTAAGACTATATTCTCTCAAAAAATATGTAACATCTATTGTCATGAATGTAACTACTTGTGGAGCTTTTCTTCCTGGATCTCCACTAAAAATGGGTAGCTCTGACCCAGTGGACTCTCCCGGTCAACAGATTCAAATAAATAAATAAATGTAACTGTAATCCTACATTCAAAAAAGATTTGTGGGGACCCAATCTCAGTCTCCCACCTTCCCACTATTTGGCTACCTTATGGCAATGGATACTTCTGCCACCACAATATCCCCATTTAATATGTCCTTCTCTTTTTGCTTAAGAATCTCTCATTTCCATACCCCAGAATCTGCCTACACTTCAACCTCTACAGAATAAGACATCTCATAAAATCTTCTGAATTAATACCTATAGTTTATTTTATCCAACTTAAACCTAATAAACCTAACATAGTAAGGATAGCTATGAAGAGGATGAAGAATGGAAAGGCTGTTGGTCCAAATGACATACCTGTAGAAGCATGGAGGTGTTTAGGTGAAATGGCAGTGGAGTTTTTAACTAGATTGTTTAATGAAATCTTGGAAAGTGAGAGGATGCCTGAGGAATGGAGAACAAGTGTTTTGGTACCGAGTTTTAAGAATAAGGGTGCTATGCAGAGCTGTAGTAACTACATAGGGATTAAATTGATCAGTCACAGCATGAAGTTATGGGAAAGAGTAATGGAAGCTAGGTTAAGAAGGGAGGTGATGATTAGGGACCAGCAGTATGGTTTCATGCCAGGGAAGGGCACTACAGATGCGATGTTTGCTCTGAGAGTGTTGATGGAAAAGTACAGAGAAGGTCAGAAGGAGTTGCATTGTGTCTTTGTGGATTTATAGAAAGCATATGACAGGGTGCCTAGACAGGAGTTGTGGTATTGTATGAGGAAGTTGGGAGTGTCAGAGAAGTATGTAAGAGTGGTACAGGATATGTACGAGGGTAGTGTGACAGCGGTGAGGTCTGCGGTGGGAGTGACAGATGCGTTTAAGATGGAGGTGGGATTACATCAAGGATCAGCTCTGAGCCCTTTCTTATTTGCAATGGTGATGGACAGGTTGACAGACGAGATCAGACAGGAGTCCCTGTGGACTATGATGTTTGCAGATGACATTGTGATCTGTAGTGAGTGTAGGGAACAGGTGGAGGAGACCCTGGAGAGGTGGAGATATGCTATAGAGAGAAGAGGAATGAAGGTCAGCAGGACTAAGACAGAATATATGTGTGTGAATGAGAGGGAGGATAGAGGAATGGTGAGGATGCAGGGAGTAGAGGTGGCAAAGGTGGATGAGTTTAAATACTTGGGATCAAAAGTTCAGAGTAATGGTGAGTGTGGAAGAGAGGTGAAGAAGAGAGTACAGGCAGGATGAAGTGGGTGGAGAAGAGTGTCAGGAGTGATTTGTGACAAACGGGTACCAGTAAGAGTGAAAGAGAAGGTCTACAAGAGGGTAGTGAGACCAGCTATGTTATATGGGTTGGAGACAGTGGCATTGACAAAAAGGCAGGAGTCAGAGCTTGACGTGGCAGAGTTAAAGATGATAAGATTCTCACTGGGTGTGACGAGGATGGACAGGATTAGGGTAAGTATATTAGAGGGTCAGCCCAGGTTGGAAGGTTTGGAGACAAAGCCAGAGAGGCAAGATTACATTGGTTTGGACGTGTTGAGGAGGGATGCAGAGTATATTGGGAAACATATGCTAAGGATGAAGCTGCCAGGTAACAGGAAAAAGAGGAAGGCCTAAGATAAGGTTTATGGATGTAGTGAGAGAGGACATGCAGGTGGTTGGTGTGACAGAGCAAGATGCAGAGGACAGGAAGAAATGGAAACAGTTAATCCACTTTTGCGACCCCTAACAGGAGTAGCCGAAAGAAAAAGAAGTTTATTTTATCCAATTTACAATTTCCCCTATATTTTTTAATTTTCCTAATAGGTTCATCGGTTTATAGGTTGATAGGAGATTACTAGACTAATGGCTTAAGAGCCCTTACAAGCCTAGCCAGTTCAACCCAGATTTTACCCAATTTCCTATCCCTAGGGGAAAGATAACAAGGGTCAGCAAGTGGGGTTTTGACTATTTTTACAGAGTACCTCAGTCCATAAGAGACATGGGCACCAGCCCAGATGTGAATCTGCAATTTTGTATCCATTACATCAGATTGCACTTGAAGATGATCAGGGAAATACTTGGCATCACAGGAATAGGAAGACTATTCCACTGAGGGGGGTGATCTCTGAGACACATATCTGTCTCTCCAGCATGATCTATTCATGTCAGAGATGAGGTTTAGATCTTTGGAGTGGGTAACACTTGTGCAGTTAGTTTTGCAAATATGCAACATTTCCATCAGGGCTGGGTCAGAGTCTGCCTTTTTGTTCAGGCACAGATCACTCCTCAGTGACTGGTAAGAAACTAAATACAGGGACAGGGCTTTTAATAATTCCACAAATAACATATTGGCTATACCCTGTATTTTTTTGGTGAGAAACCTTTGAGAATGCCCCAACTGTTGCAGGTGCCTGGCAAAGTACATGCCAAAGGGTGCATTGTAGTCTATTAATGGTCTGATGAGTGCTGACTGAGTACAGTGGTACTATGACATCCTTAGATAATGGATGCCATGCCCTTACTTATAAGCTGAGCTACTTAGTAGTATTTCTTCACCATCGTGGACACACGGTGGTCAAAGTTCACATTACTATTGATCTTAGTACCCCGATCCTTCATCACTAGGTCCACCCTTTGGTGGGTGCTATCAATGTTGTAATTTGTAGGGCTATTTGATTTTCTAAAGGGTATTATTATGCACTTCTTTGCATCTAGTCTGAGGCCATGGCTCTGACATCAGTGATTAATCCTTTCTGTAGGATATCAACATCATATAGGGAGTCAATGATTGCCCCAACCTGCAGTCATCAGAAAACTTGGTCAGCCAAAGGTCATTTACATTCGTCATGACATCTGAGAAGTATATATCCCAAACAGGAGGGGACCAAGCACTAAACCCTGTGGTACTTCACTGGTGACTGGCCACTTAGTGGATATAGATTTCCCCACTCAAACAACATGTGCCCATGAGCCATTCAACTATCCATCTTTGGATGTAGAAGTTTATGCCCAATTGTGTTAGTTTATCTATAATAACCTGAGTGTGGTATTGTGTCAAATTCCTTGACCAGATCAAGTAGGCAATATTTAGTGTCTTACCCTCATCCATAGCCTTGATGACCTTCTCAAAGAAGTCCACCAGACTGAGCAGGCAGGACCTTCCCTTGATAAATCCAAACAGGGTTGATTCTAGAGTCTGGAGAGTTTCCATCTTGTTATTAATCATGTCCATGATTATTCTTTCCACAGCCTTGTATATGAGGCTAGTCAGACTTATGGGTCAGTCGTCTCCTGACTCACTTGATGGTCCTCCCTTGTGCAGAAGGCCAACTGTTGCTATCTTCTACTCTATTGGGACAAAGCCTGTCTCGAGACTGTGGTTAAATAGAGATCTGAGTGGGTCTGCTAGGTCATGTTTCATGCTATTTAATAAGCACCTTGGGATTCCATCAGGGCCCATTATTCCAGTGTTTCTAGCTTTAGAATGTGAGTAATGACCTGTTCTTTTGTGGTAACAGGCAAAAGAATGGTAGGGGCATTTTTATGGAGAGTGACCAGAGATGAGGGGGTGAAATCTGAGCTGACTTTATCAACCAGCAGGTTTGCTATTTCTTGGCTGAGTATAGGTAGTGCCATCCAAAGCCAGCTGAACACATTGCTAAGTATTTCCCTTGAGATTTCAGACATAACTAAAAAATGCTTTCTGGTTATCCTTTGCTTGGGAGGCTATTTCAGTCTCGTATTTAGCTTTTGAAGACTTGACTAGTTCCTTAATTTGCCTGTTGAGACTAATGAGAGATTTTTTTTTTCTTGTACACCCTCCCACTTACTTCTAGACAGGAATTTCTTCCTTTTGTTGTATAGTCTATTTATGTCAGGGATCCACCAGTGTGGTTTGTTTTTCTGGATAGACCTGAGTTTGGTTTGGTCAGGAACTACCATTTCTATACAGTTGTTTAGGTGGTAGGACAGAGCATTTGTGTATACTTCTGCATAGGCATATGTGTTTTCAGGTTTAGAGTGAGCTTTAAAATTGCCTATGCTATCACGTAATAGAAGGTAATATCCTTTGAAAAAATAATTTCATGCCTTAGGGTGTGATGGGGTACTACCACTGCATTTATTTCAAAGGAGACCAATTTGGACTGGTAGAGTTTTAGTAGAATCTAGAACAGAATCTGCCATTAAAAAAACAAATAATTAGTAGAGCAAAATATTACATGATAAGTATGACTCAGTCACAGGAGTTTAGAAAAGATTGGGAAGAGAGATTGGATAAGCAATTCACAAAGAAACAATGGGAGGATACATCTATGCCTCCCAAATATGCAACAAAATCTAGACGATTTAGGATTTTTGCTTGGAAATGTTTACATAAAATTTTTATATCCCAAGTAGTCTCCAGAGAATTTTTCCTCAGGTAGACAGAAAATGTTAGAGATTTTATGGGCAAGAAAGAGATACTTGGGAATATGTTTTCTAGGAGTGCGTTGGGCTGGTGAACATTAAGGATTCTCTGAGGGATGCACTGTCAGGGACGCTGGGTGGGCAGATTTGTGTAATGACATGATTTTCCTGAGCTACGATACAGAATCGGAATTGTCTAGACATGGTAAGGCCTTACTGTGTTTAATTATGGTGGCTGCCAAAAAAGCAATTACTACAGAATGGAAATCAAAATCTAAACCAATTATATTACAAGTAGTGAATATAATAACAGAGATAAAACAACTGGAACTGAGATCTTTAGAAAAGGGTAGGTGCAAACTACATAGGAAAAAATGTGAATTGTGGGAAGAATACATTAAGGGGAGGAATGAGAAGGATTTAAATGAGCTACGTAATGTTTGACTGAAAACGATTGGATAGATTATAAGTGATGTATAATGTTTGCAACTGGGAGTGTGTAGGTAAGGTTTGTGATGTAAAATGCTTGCAACTAGGATTGTGTTGGTGTGGTTTGTTTTCATTTATATAAATGTACGATTGCTTATGTCATAAGTGATGGTTTAATAAAGATGTTTCTTGATTCAAAAATGGGCAGGAATTGAATAATTTATGTAATGTTGCTTAGGTTATATGATATATAGCAAAATATGTGAAGTGTAATGTTTGTTAATGTTAATTTGTTAATACAGTTTGATTACTTTTCTATAAATGTAAATTTGCCTATGTCACAAGTGATAATTCAATAAAGATGCTTAAAAAGATGTCTGTATGTGCGGTGTGTTGTCTTTGGGGCTTGTTTGTGGAGACACTGTGATGTGTATTTTTGCGTATCGGTTGGTGTTGACTTGGTTTTGTTTGCATGAGGTATCTGAGGACAACATACAGAAGGCCTCTGAGATTTTGATAAGTTACTTGGGAGTACTTCCACATATCATTTTGCACTTTTGCTGATTATTTATACTCTAATTTTACTGATTTGTACTGTATTTCATATTTACCTCACCTGTCCCTTCCTCTGTTGACCGTTCAATTTCCAGTAAAACATCCTAGCATCCACCTCACCTCATGTCTCCCCACCATTTCACACTCCTCCAAGTTAACTCAGTTCTCTTCCTCATATTCTTCAGGTTCTTAAACAAACGCCCAAGGTTATTTATACCCTCTCTAATTATTTCTGTCATGTCTCTAATCCACTTCTAAAATCTTTCTTACCTTTCCACCAGCTCTTTCAGTTTACTCAATTCCTCTCTATGTCAGTTTCTTTCTATAGATTTCCTGATCCGTTTACTCTAAACCTTAGTGTTAAAGGTCACTCTATCTTGCACACTATAGATTAGCCTTATATATTCTTCCTGAGCTGAAGAGCATATTTCATATTTATCAAAGAACTGAAAATCTCACCCATATACATCCCTAGGTTTGAAATGAAAGTTAAATGTGCTAACTGGATTTTGAATGATGGATTGTGTGTAATATCTAGTTTTGAAGAAGGGCAATAAACGTCAAGGTTACCCACTGGATTGGCATCTGGCTCACAGACAGGATATAGGAAATGAAAATAGGGGAAGTTACCTCTACAAAGAGACCAGCGACCAATGGAGTCCTTCCAGATTTCTGTGCTGAGACATTTCTTGTATGGCATCTACTTTTCTGAAGTAAAAAACTAAACCAAAGCGCTCAGACTGACTAAGTTTGCAGATGACTGCAAGCTAGGAGCAGTCATTGAATCCTCAAATTACTTAGTCGCCCTGCAGGAAGGTTTGTCTGATATAAATCTCTCTGTTAGAAATGCTACATCTAAAGAAATCCCAATCCCTCTGCACTGCATGCTCCAGAGACTTCAACCTCATTACCACAATCAACAGAACATGCTGGAGGGAGATTCATAACCTAGAGACTGCCCATGCTCTGGAATAGACTTCCCATACATGTTAAACAGAGCACCTCAGTGACCCTCTTCAAGAGAAATCTTGATGAGTGGATGGGAAATAGAAAGTTCACCCCAGGGATCACTCCAGTAGCTCTACTTGATAGAGGCACTGGGAACTAACATCTGGCAGCACGATGCCAGGGCATGTCTATGGGCTAGTACACACCTATGAACCTCAATAACTGGTGCCAGAATCATTGACTGAAACATGAAACTGCACTCATTGCAAGCATTCCTAGCCCTGGAAAATGCTGACATCGGTGCAGTCACAGTAACCTGGTTCAAAGCTGTGGAGAGCACCCCAGCCTTACCTGGTTACTCATCCTAGCATACATTCAGACCCCAAACTGTGGGCAGTAAAGCCAAAGGAGGTGGAGTTTCAGTATACATTAAAGACATACACACTTCCAGGCTGGTCAGACAGTATGATGCACAGGAGACACTCCAGGTGCAGTTAACCATTGACAAGACCCCTATTCAAATCATAGCTAGCTACCAGCCCCCAAATCTGACTCAAGATGCCCAATCCACCTATTTGGACCTGTTTGAATCTATCAAGATTCAGTCCTTTACCCTGATCCTGGGTGACTTTAACTTCCCAAACATAGATTGGAAGAACTACTCATGCCAGAACACAAATGCCCAGAGATTGCTTGATTTTGTCAATGCAAATTCCTTGGAACAGCTAGTTGATACCCCCACAAGTGGTGATAATATCTTGGACTTGGTATTAACCAACATGAGTAACCACTGCAACATCCCTATAGTATCATCCTCCCTGGTAAGATCCACCCACAAAGCTGTCATGTTCAAAGTCACTATCTTCCCCAACCCCCCTCTAGCTAGGATCAGACATAAAAACTTCTCCAAAGCTGATTACAGCCTCCTAAGGGATGGTATAAACAGCTTCACAGCTCCCTCCCCCTCTGTAGGAACTGGCACCAATATCCAAAACTACACCAAAACACTATACGAGCATTTATATAGATGCTTGGAATCAGGAATACCCAACAGGACTAAGTCATCCTCTGCAAGGAAGAGTAAACCTGTCTGGTGCAAAAAATAAACTATAACAAAAGGAAAAAAATTGCTGTCCAAGACCAAGAAGGAGCAGGTACCCAATTGGAAGCAATGTCTTCTTAACCTGAACAAGCAAATAAGACCACTAGTGAAATCCTCCAAAGCAAACTTTGACTCTAAATTGGCCACATCTACTAGAGACAATCATAAGGTCTTCTTCACATATGTCCGCAACCTCAAAGGAAACACCCAGATCTGTTCAGAACTGGTGATCAAGGACACCACATATACAAATGCCGTAGATATAGCAAACATACTGGATGACAGATTCAGTAAAAACTTTACCCCTCTGTCCCCCATCAGTAAATCAGAACATCCCCAGTACCTGCCCCCTTGCCCTTACATCTAGGGAACAGGTCATCACTGCTCTCTCAAAGGCAAAAAATACAGCCTCCATGGCATCCAATAACATCCCAGGCTGCATCCTACATGAACTCAGGCAGGAAGTTGGAGCGCCATTAGGCACCCTATTCAACCAAAGCCAGAGTACTGGCTTCATCCCAGATGAGTGGAGGACAGCCACTGTCATCCTTTTACTCAAAGGTGGAGTGTCCACCGATCCGGGAAATTATAAACCCATTAGCCTAACTAGCCTGATCTGCAAGGTCTTGGAATGGATTATCATCAGGGTCTCACTCAGACAAATGACTGGTGCCAGAAACATGGCCTCAAGCTGAATACTAAAAAAAATGCATCATCATCCCATTTAGGGAGAGTGACATCCCCACAAATTAGCATATTAATAACAACATCCTTATAAGGCCCATTATTGAGTACAATGCCCATTTCAGCATGTACCTTACAAAGCACATGCAGCAGCTGGAGAGACAACAGAGGTTTCTCACCAGGAGAATCCAGGGCCTCATACATCTACCATACACAGATAGGCTAAAAGCCCTATCCCTCTACTCAGTTTCATACAGATTCCTCAGAGGTGACCTATGTCTGGCATACAAGGCGATCATGGACCTCACCTTGATGAGACTGATGCATATCCGCCAGTCAAACTGCACTCAAGTAACCTGCATGTGTGGCCTCAGCCTGGTCTGTGACATCAACAAGACTTGTTGGCGGGTCAGATTTGTGTCCCAGAAACTCCCCCATCTATAGAATAGACTGCCTCTCCACATCAAGCAGAGTAGCTCTTTACCCCTTTTTAAATGCAACCTGGATAACTGGATGGGAAACAGAAAATATACCCCAGGGATTCCACCCATGTCCCTGCTGGACAGGGACATTGGGTGCTGATTTGTGTAAACATGAGCTAAACTCTTGGCTAGGATTATAAGGACCTCGGGCCAATAGCCTAGTAACTTCCTATGATCCTATGGTATTCTATAATTTAAATTATCAGCATATGCTATTACATATTTGTGGTCTTCTATGGGTTGCCATCTCCATAAATCAAAACAGAAGACGATGGCACTTATTATATATAAGGTTGCAGCCCATGGGCATTTTTTTTCCTTTAAGTAAGGAAAGAAAGATTTACTTACTTAAAATAACAAGTAAATAAACTTCCCCTTGATGAATATCCTCAAGGTTATTCTGCTAAATGCTAAGAGTCTTAACATGAAACTGCACTCACTGGAAGCTGTCCTTACCTTGGAAGATGCAGACATTTTGTGCAGTCACAGAGATCTGGTTCAGGGCTGTAATATCCTCAAGGATATACTGCTAAATGCTACGAGTATCAACATGAAACTGCACTCACTAGAAGCTGTCTTCACCTTGGAAGATGCAGACATTTGTGCAGTCACAGAGACCTGGTTCAAGGCTGTGGAGACCACCCCAGCCATACTGGATTACACCTCTTTCCACATGTTCAGACCTCAAACTAAAGGCATGAAAACTAAAGGAGGCAGTGTATCAATATTCATTAAAGATAAATACATGTCCAGATTGGTTAAACAGTATGATTTCCTGGGGACACTTCAGGTGCAATTAACTGTTGGTAGGACACCTATTCAAGTCAATGCCGGCTACAGGACCTCCATCATGAATCAGGACACCCACTCTGCCTATTTGGATCTACTTGAGTTTATCAAGATACATCCAAACACCATGGTTGTGGGGGACTTTAACTACCCATTCATTGACTGGATAAATTGCTCATGCTCAAACTCAGTTGCCCAAAGGTTCCTCAACTTTGTTAACTTCAATGCCCTGGGTCAGCTGGTTGACACCCCCACAAAGGGTACCAGCATCCTGGATCTGGTGCTTACCAATATGGGGGACCACTGTAGTACCCCCACTGTGAGGTCCTCCCTGGTGAGATCTGACCACAGATCCTTCTCGTTCTAAGTAAATATCACACCTAATCCCCACCCCCCAGCAGCAAATAATCTAAAAAACTTCTCCAAAGCAGATTATAACCTCTTACAGGATAGTATAAATAGCTTCACTTCACCTCCGCCCTCAGATGGAGCTGGCAAATATGCCAAGCTCTACACTAGAGTTTTATACAAACACCTGTATAACGTCATTGACTCGGCCATGCCTAATAGGATCAAAACAAACTCCTAAAGGAAGACCAAACATGCCTTGTGAACAACTGCCATTAACAGGCTTTACAATAAGAGGAAGAAATTACTGTCTAGGAGTAAGAGGGAGCAAGCCCTCCTAAGCTGGATTCACTCGCTCCTCAGTTTAGACAAGCAAATAAGACTTTTTGTGAAGTCCTCCAAAGCAAACTCTGAGTCCAAATTAGCTTCCTCATCAAAGGACAACCACAAGGCATTCCCTAGTTACATCATTAACCTAAAAGGAAAGGCCCAGATTTGTGCAGAACTGGTAGTTAATGATGCCACATATACTGAGCCTGTGGACATAGCTAACCTGTTGGCTGACAGGTTCTGTGAAAACTTCACTCCCCTGTCCCCACCACACGTACCTCATGACATCCCTATCACCTGTCCCCTACCTTGTATCTCTAAAGAGGTTGTAAATTCCCTCTCTAAGGCCAAAAACACAGCATGTAGGGGACATGATAACATCCCAGACTATGTCCTACATGGGCTCCAACATGAATTAGCAACACCATTGGGTACTCTTTTCAATCACAGTCTAAGCACCAGTTTTGAACCAGCTGAATGGAACACAGCCACCATTATTCCCTTGCACAAAGGTGGTGCTTCCACTGACCCCAGGAACTATAGACCTATTAGCCTGACTAGTGTTATTTGCAAGCCCATGGATCGAATCAGCATAGACCTTATCAACAAAGATATAGCTAATCCCCAAACACTTGACCCTACTAAGTTTGGATTTGTCAAAGGGAGATCATGCCTTTTAAACCTGGTGGACTTCTTCGAGACAGTCACCAAGGCCCTGGACAAGGGGAAATATATACAGCATACCTGAACTTAGTCAAGGCCTTTGACACTTTCCCCCACTCAGGCATCATTGACAAACTCACCCAACTAGTCATCGACCTTTAAATCGTTAGATGGGTCACTAACTGGCTCACTGATAGAACTCATATAGTCAAAACAGGGGAATCCATCTCCAACGACAGACCTGTAGCCAGTGGTGTTCCACAGGGAACAGTCCTGGGACCTCTAGGGTTTGAAATCTATTTCTCTGAAGTACAAGCAAAAACTAAAGGTCTGTGGCTGACAAAGTTTGCAGATGACTGCAAACTGGGAGTGGTCATAGAATTTCCAAATTATGACAACATCCTACAAGAGGTTCTTACACAAACAAATGATTGGTGCCAAAGTCATGGCCTTAAACTCAATGCAAAAAAATGTATTATCATTCCTTTTAGTAAAACTGATGTTCCTGCTAACTACCACATCAACAACAACACCTTAAGTATGCACTCAGTGGTGAGAGACATGGGCACACAGGTTGACAACAACCTTACCTTTTATCACCATGTCTCCACAGTAGTAAGAAGGGCATTCTGTGTTGCTCATCTCACAAATAAAGGCATTGCCTCCAGAAAAAGAGAAGTTATAGCCTTCCTGTACTCTTCCCTCATCAGGCCAATAATTGAGTACAACACACATTTTGGTATGTACCTTTCCAAGCACTTGCAACAATTGGCGAAACCACAAAGGTTCCTCACAAGGAAAATTCAAGGTCTTCAGCATCTGTCCTATGGGGATCATCTGAAATCACTGTCACTTTATTCTGTTTCATACAGACTACTCAGAAGTGATCTCCACCTTGCATACAAGGCAATCTCTGACCCTGCGTTATTGGAAATGCTGCATATCCATAAGTCAAATGTTACATTTGTTACATGTTACATGTTGAATTTAAATTTTCTATGTGTGTATATATAAAAATTCTCTTGTGTGTATGGGGTTGCCCTTTTAAATAATTTTTAGGTTAGTGAGTGAGTGGGTTGGGCTGAAGCATTTGTTTAATTGGTTCTCCTACTTAAATGTCTCATTTCTGTTGTAAAATTATACTGATGAAGGGTGTAGACCCGAAAGCTTTATCGAATAAGCTGGTTTTGGTGTAACTTCGTTTGTGGTTTGAAATTGGGTACTATCACTACTGTGTTTCAAGACTTACTAAGACAGTAAACAGTCCTAGTTCCCACTAGCAAGCCTTGCAGTGCTATAATCATTCTGTTTACAGACTGAGTTCTCATTACTGCTACCAGCATACCCTTTAACATACCAACATTTATTTTACAGATGCTAGCTTCAAGAGTACACTTTATTTTGTACATTGATTTGGTCATCTAGCTCATTTTCTTTAACAGAAAACAGAAATGTAGAAAACTGCTAAGTACTGCAAGGATTTCTTCCAATGGGCAAAACACCAAGAACAGTGAAGAACAGCATGGGAAAGTTCGATACATTATCACAGATGAAGTCTGAGCTGGAATGTATCTGATGTTTAAACAGAAAAAAATGAAAAGACAAGAAAAGAAAGACGAAAAAAATTATGAGTGCAACATCAATAATCAAATAAAGACAGCAGACAGCATGTTAATTCACAACAGCTGGCGTCAGCAGACACTGTTGTTGTACATTATAAAAGCCACCTGAAACCTCTGCACATTGCTGTTTTGGCATTACAAATACAAGTAAGTTTCCATCTCAAATTTAATTTTTTCACGTTTCCTGAATGTGTAAAGACATTGCTCACATAATCAACAAACAGCTGTTCTACTTTCGTGTACTCAAAGCAGAGTCTATTAAATGAATCGGTACCATGCCAAATAATGATACCTATGTATTGGCTAAGCTGCTTGTTTCCAGTTTCAAGTGGAAAATGGACTCTATTCTTCCTACAGGTAGTACAGAGAATGACTGCAGAGCAGATGTAATGTGCAGTTAACACAATCTGTTGTAGAGCAGCCACAATGTAGAATCATCACACAGGTAACAGTATGTACATCAATTACTTACCTCATTGCCATCACCATCTAGTTCTTAAGCATGCCTATCCAGGTTCGGAACGGTGTATCTGCTGTGCATAGCATATGGCAACAGGATTACAGTAGGTACAGAATCTGCATCAGCAGGACTAGCATATGTCTCACATATCATAGTGCACCCCGAGTACCTAGATATTACAAGTGTATATTATGTACCCTAAATAATCTTCAGAGAGATCAAGTTTCTAACAAGATGATTAATGCAGTTACTTCTAAGAAATAAAGGAAGTACTTTTTTACCTGTCAGTCATTAATTAATGCTATACAATAATGGATTATTAGTTTTCAAAAATGGGCATGTTGATCGGACAGACCAACCAGTGTGCCCATTGTAAACTGAGCATATGCCAATAGAAAAAAATCCAGACGATAAATACTGTTGAGTGATGAGACATTCTATTAGTATAAGCTGGATAATAGCATTCTAAACCGCCTTTTCTACCAGCAACACAGTATAATATGAGAAAAATCGGGGAAGTTCTGTAAAACTAAAGAAACAGAAACATACCTGATTTCTTCATATGTTTGCAGTGTCCCTTTTAAAATGTTCTATTTTTTTAAATAGAAAAGAAAAACAGCACAATGGAGATCATACCTGTCAACCTCTTAGCGCAAGAAATCTGGACAAAGCCTAACATAATGGGGGAACAAAGGCCCAAAAATAGGGACACATTTTAAATATTGCTATTATAAACTTAGAAAGTTGCTAGAATAACAGGATTTGTGTTAGCATGCATTTTCTGAAGGATATTAAATCTGAAACTCAGCTGCATGTCATTATTTAGTGACTTTAATCTTTAGATTATATTTGTCAAAAAACAGAGTTATTGTTAGGAATAGAATAAAAAATATGTAGCAAAAATCTGTACAGTTGAGAAATCTGATGGAGGTGCTCTTTTCTGCATTGCTTCTCTTGCACTGATGTACTGTGTAAGCGTGGAAACATAAGTCCCATACGTGTACGCAGTATAGCAGTAAAGAGAAGACAATACAGAAACACACTAAAGCTCTGCTATGCAAGCATTCTTTAAGAGAAGTAAGCAATTTTTTTCTTAAATAATGTTATTGTATAACAGTAATAGTCCTTGTCTGCATGTCAGTATATCAGGATTTACCCACAGTTGGCTTCAGCTTCATGATCAGACCAAACAGACTGTGGGTAAGTTCTGATATACCCACACACAGGTGTGGAATATTGCTTAAATAAAGCTGAAAAAAGAGTAACTAATAACAGACCAGAATGCCAGGTAGAATAAATTTGGGGTCTGTATTATAACAGCGAATGCTTAAAATAGTGAACGCTGTATAATCGACCCTTAAAAATCGAAACCACAAAATGCCGCACACATGGAACAGCGATTTTTTTTCCCACACACCCCCCTACTTAAATATACCAACTCTGAGATCGCACCACAGTGACAGAAATGGCAAAGTCCCGAAAACAGCCCAGTGATTTTTTTCCCTGGGGAAAAAAATAGCTTTTCGGTGTGTTCGGGATTTTGTGGTTTTGATTTAATGGTCAGTCAAACAGCATTCACTGTTCTAAACGTTTACTGATATAATAGGGAACCTAAATTTGTATTTCTTAAAATGAATGCCGATTTCTGTTTTGTATGAACACTAATTTTCCCTTGCCTGATCCTGAATATGAAAAGCATTATAAAAAGGGTGAACATTTATATAATGACTTAAATATGAAGTTATAGAACTACTTTTATAGCAACCATATGTGTACTACTCACTCAATTTCTTTGTTAGTTATCAGGAAGTCCAAAATGAAAGAATCACATTTACAACAGCCATGCCTCTCAAACACAGTTCAGAGACACTTACAACTGGAAAACGATTTTTATAAAAAGATGCAGGCCTGCATATATAACATATTTTTGGCAAGAGGAGGTGCTTATTGAAAGCTATATGAGCTTCTCATAACAACTTCAGCAAATAATGCAAGGGGAACCCTTTTCAGAACTGGTTCTAAAATCCCAAAAAGAAATGGCACATCCGGTGCCAACCTGCCAACCTGAACATGACTACAAAGGGCTATGATTTCTGGAGACATTTTTCTGTTACTGTTTAGTTGTGAGGTTTCCTGAATTCATGGATGACTTTCCTTTATTCATTTTTATTTTTCCTTTTACATACAGTCTAACCCTCCTAATTCAATCACTGAACTTTTTGCTTCTTTGCACACTAGTCCTGCAGTGGCAATTGTTATATCTCCTGAAGTATTGCTGCTAAAAGCTGATATTTTAATTATGGCCCAGTGAAATCAGACGTTTTATAAATTTCACTATTACATGAAGTGCAGGCAAGGAAAGTTGTGCTTTGTAGGGTCCAGTGCCCACTTAGTAACAAGGAGTTACAAATTCACAGCCAATATATAATGTTCAAGGAAATGTGAGGGGGCAAAGTGTATCTTTATGTTCATGTGTGTGGCAGTGTGTGTGTGTGTGTGTGTGTGTGTGTGTGTGTGTGTGTGTGTGTGTGTGTGTGTGTGGGTGTGTGTGCGCAGGTGTGTCTTGCCAGTGCTTAAATAGGTTTTCATGCGTTTGCCTTCAGTCAGTTATTTGTGCTAATAGTCTTACTTTGTGTGCTTTGAAATATAGGGTCTTGTAATGCTGTAACAGATAATCCAGTAAAAATTATATGGCTAAGCAGAACATTCATTGGTTATAGGTTATTACCAAGCTCCTGCTAATTCCTTAACTTGCAAGTACCAGTGTCATTTATTAGGGGCACTTTTGAATTAACTTGGGATTGCACTCTACAATTTCTATAAGCTCCTTATAAAACCTCTTTCAGACTCAATATTATAATAAAAAATACAACCCAGAAACAATGATGAAGCAAGGGTCATTGCTGCTACATTCCTGCAAAATCTCTACCAAACTTGTTATCATTCTGCTGAGCCTCAGGTGAGTTATCTCACTACTGGACCCTTGAGTTTTAAAATTTTAATGCATGTTTTGCTACTGTACCTTTGGCCCTGGTTATGACAGCTGATTAAACATTTCAGCCTCTGGCCACCTGGAAGTCAGCTGCACTTCAATCACAGCTTATAGATAATGGCTTAAGGTTTCTTCACTCATGCTAGCAGTTAATGAGATGCCACGTTCCTAGCTGCTAAAAGATTAGATAGCAATTGTTTGGAGGTCAGTGTCAAATATTATTTAAATGTGAGAAAAATATTTTAACCTGAACAAATAATGCATTCTTTTTTCAATTTCTCGATTTAAATTGCTTAATTGCTGCATTGAATACTTTATTACTTTGAACAACCCCGAGTGTGGTCTGCTTTTCAAGTTCTATAGGCCTGAATGAGACAAGCCTGCCCACACAACTAGTTTTGCAGGTTTGAATCAGTAAAGAATGTGATTACCATTGCCGGTGTGTTGTAAATTATCAGCTACAAATCTCATTTGTAAGACACAAAGCTGTTTAGTCATTTTATTTGACATGTGGTGTTAATATGCAAATCTTAGGAAGTTGGGTATAAAAGTGAATTTTGTAACTCTTTCCTTAGAATCTTGTGAAATCTGTGATGCCAATTGGTTCTGCAAATATGATGAGACAGATTAAGGTTTTTGAGGACCCAATCATTTTTGAAGATACAGAAGGTAAACAAGAATTGTGATTTTGTGGCATGAAAGGCTAAAAAATAACAATCATAAAAGAGTCTCTCAAGAGACAGCACACAGGCACAGGACAGATAATCATTCTAGATAACTAGAGCATTTGAGACCTGTGATTATTTTCTGGTTTGGAGTCTCTGCTGTCTGTCAAACTGTTTGATGTGTTTTGATAGATAGGTATTATGCCAAAGGGAGCCTTGTATTTAATGGTGGGGCAAAACAATATGACTAATTTAGGTTCATAGGTAGGTACTAGGCTATCTGCCCAAAGGCATTTATAAGCCTAGCCAGAATATGTTGGCTTTTGCCACCCCCTTAGATTAGTTCCCTGTGTTCCTATCAACTCACATTCAAGTCTAGCCTTACATCTAAACCAAGCCAGCAGGTAACGCATGTGCATGAATTGGTTTTCTAGGCAAACTAAGTTTAATGACATAACAGTAATGCTCAAATGCCTTCTAATTACACCTGTTATGTTACATTGGCCACCAGATAAACTTATTGTGCCAAGACTTAATTTTCACAAAACTAAAGAGTCTAAACGTAATTTGTGACTACTTCTTCTTAGCTGGGAAAGAGCGTTCTAGAAGCATAACCAATATGTTTTTCCTCACCTGAGAACATAATATGTGTTTAATATGTGTTTAATAACAGCTCCACTATGATATGCAGAAGTATTACAACCTGTTGTAAGTGAACGGTCTTGATTGCTGTATAATATTTTATTACAAATTAACACCTCTTTATATTTAGGATCATAGGAAGTTACTAGGCTATTGGCCCATAGGCCCTTACAACCCTAGGCAAGAATTTAGCCCATGTTCTGACAAGCCAGCAGGGACACAGGTGGAATCCCAGGGGTGTATTTTCTGTCCCCCATCCCATTATCCTGGTTGTGCTTAAAAAAGGGTTAATGAGGCACTCTGCTTTACATGAAGAGGGAGCCTATTCCACAGAAGGATGAGTCTGTGGCACACAAATCTGTCCTTCCAACATGTCCTATTGATGTCAAATACCAGGTTGAGGTCACACATATGTTTTCCCGAGTGGAGCTTGACTTGCAGATATGCAGCTTTCCCATCAAGGCGGGTTGTCAGTTTGCTTGGTATGCCAGACAGAGGTCACCTTTGAGGAGTCTACATGAGACTAAGTAGAGCACAGGACTTTTAGTCTATCTGTGTAGGGTCGATGTTTGAGGCCCTGGATTTTTCTGGTGAGGAAACTCTGTGGTCTCTCCAGCTGCTGCATGGACTTTGTAAGGTACATGCCGAAAGGGGTGTTGTACTCAATAATGGGTCTTATAAGGGAAGACTACAGGGTCATTATGACCTTGTCCCTCCATGAGATACTCTTCCTAATAAGGTGGGCCATGTAGAAAGCTGTCCGTACAACAGAGGCAATATGGTGGTCAAAAATTAGTTTGCTGTCAAGCTGGTGACCAAGTTCCTCATGACTGACTGCGTACTTAGCACCTTGTAATCAATGTGCAAATTTGTGGGGACAATGATGCATTTTGGGGCATTCAGTTTGAGATCATGTTTCTAGCACTTGTTATTTGTTTGAGGAAGACCATCTAGGAGAATGTTGACATCAGTAGGGGAATTGATGACAGTGCCCAGCTTCCAGTCATCTGCAAACTTGGTCAGCCATAGCCCACTGGTTTTGGCCTGCACCTCAGAAAAGTATATTCCAACCACTGAGGCCCCAACAATGATCCCTGCGGTCTATCATTCATGATGAGTCAACTGCATGAGGTGGCTTCTCCTATTTTGACTATTTATTTATTTATATATTTAATTTTTAATTTGTTAACTGGGATAGTTCACTGCAGACATGTCCTTTTTCAGTGGAGGCCCAGGGAGAAAAGCTCCATAGCTAATCGACTAACAGTGCAAAATAGATTTTAAAAATATGCATGAAATAATGATAATTATGCTGGTAACTGAAAAGACATCATATTCTAGAAGATACATATTTAAACATTTATGTACATACAGTTGAATAAAGAAGTCACAAATACAATAACACATGGAATATTAACATCAGAAAAACAAAATGTAGGAAGGGGGCTGAGTATTGGGCAGGTGGGGACTATCCTGGATTAGAACTGGAATATAGCCAAGCAGCATTGAAGTCAGTTTTTATTGGCTTTTTAAACTGTGTTAAGGAAGAAATGGAGGACATGTGGGTAGGTAGTGAGTTCCATATTTTGGACAAGTAGTTGGAGTAGAGTGATTTCCCCTGCTGCATTATTGACTTTCGTTACTTTAAGAAGGAATTTATTACTAGAACGGAGAGACCTGTTGCTAGAGTAAGGTTGAAGTAGGTTTTGCAATGAAGGGGGTTTCTCTTGTAGGTGGGTTCTATCGGTGAGCCAGTTTGCTACCCACCTGGTAACATACGGACTGCTGCCAAGTTATTATACCCAAGTGAGGAATAGTATCAAAGGCTTTGGCCAGGTCAAGGTAGGCAGTGTGCACCATCTTCTCCTCATCTTCCCCTAATCCACAGCTTTGCTGACAGTTTCAAAGAAGTTGACCAAGTTAAACAGGCATGACCTCCCCTTGATGAAACAAAACTGTTGGAGATTGAGTGTTTGGAGATTGCCAATGTCCTTTTTAATGAGGTCAATTATGAGCCATTCCACGTCCTTGCAGATCAGGCTAGTTAGGCTGATGGGTCTATAATTTCCAGGATTGGTGGATGTGCCACCTTTATGCAAAGGGATGACAGTGACTGTCCTCCACTCTGCTGGGATGAAGCCGGTACTCACGCTTTGGTTGAATAGGGTGCCTAATGGTGCTGCAAGTTCCTGCTTGCGTTCATGTATGATGCAGCCTGGGATGTTATCGTGTCCTATGAAGAATGTATTTTTTGGCTTTGATAGGGCAGTGTTGACTTGATCCCTAGAGATAGGGAGGGGGGACAGGTGCTGGGGATGGCCTAATTTACTGATGGGGGATGGGGGGGGGGTTTCTGAACCTGTCTGCCAGTAGGTTGGCTATATCTATGGTGTTTGTGAATATGGTGGCCCTGACCACCAGTTCTGAGCAGATCTGACTATTTCCTTTGAGATTGTGGACATATGAGAAGAAGGCTCTGTGATTGTTTTTAGTGGATGTGGGCAGTTTGGACTCTTAAGTTTGCTTTGGAGGATTTCACTAGTGCTCTTATTTGCTTGTTCAGGCTAAGGAGAGATTGCTTACAATGAGGCACCATCTGGTCCAAGGCATTTGTAATGACAAAATCAGGGAATCTGTGGGCATTTGTGTTTTGGCATGTGTACTTCTTACAGCCTATGGTTGGATAGTTAATGTCGCCCAGGATAGGGGTAAAAGGTTGAATCTAAGATTAAGCTTCCCATGGTTGATATTTGATGACCAATTCAAATTCGACCTCCGTGTACACAACTGCATCAAAAAAAAAAAAAAATCATAAACTAGTGGCCAGATTCATGAATGCCCAAATTCCGTGCAGGAACAGTGTGCCAGCTCCTGCATGCAGTATGGTCACTGTGCGATCCAGGATACAGCTGTATTTGCATGCACGAGTGGCCCTATACTGTTACTGCATGGAATTCCGTTCAGTATGTAAATCACCTCATTTGCTGGTGAAAACCATGCAAATTAGATGATTTTGCGATCCAGCAATCTGAACGGATTCCGTATAGGAACAGTGTCAGTGCAAAAATGTATTCAGCTAGTAGCCAAATACATTTTTGCATCTAACAAAACAGAGGCATGACAGCTCCCGAAAAGCATGTATTATGTAGAACAGAGAAGCCAATGGCCAAATATAAGGCCATTGGCATTAAAGGGACATAAATGTTATAAAAATAAAACTTATTTTTTTGGCCAATCTCGGCCCTTTATGTTAAGGGCAGCAGCATGCAAACACTGGGGTGCCAAAAATATAAAAAAAAAGGGGGGGGGACTGCCTTTTAACAAAAATCTGCATTTTGCCTTTATAATCAATGGCAGGCAGAATGTAAAAAAGCCAAGGGAGCACTAGTTGCCAAGGGGAAAGGGTGTGCTTAGGGAATTGGGAGTATATTGGATTGGATTCTAGTCTCCCATCCTCACTATTTCACCAATAGTGGCACTCTTCCTGACCCACTTGGTGACCACATACCCACCTTTACCCACCCTCTTCCCACTATCCTTCAACGAACCCATAACTATATTACTATCCGTGACCAAAAAAACTTCAACCCAATAACCTTTTCAAACTCATTACAAGCAATTAATTGGAATTGTTTAAAAACACTACCTCTAAACAATGCAGTCTCATACTTCAACTCAACATTCTTAAAATTACTAGACTCCCAACCTCCCTTACGGACAAAGAGAATTAAAACTAAATCAGCCCCATGGCTCTCCAAATGTACTCTTGCTACCATGAGACAGAGAGACAAAGTCTTTGCACGCTACCAAAAACATAAGATAGCACCACTCCATAACGAATATAAAATGCTCCAAAATAAAGTAAAAAAACTTATTACTTTTGATCGTCAAAACTACTTCTCTACACTCCAAAACCATAATAAAAACAACCCTCAAAAATTCTGGAAAGGGATCTCTAATCTCCTCCACCCTAGTAAACCAGATACTCCTACCCCTGACCCAAATGCTCCTGAACTTGATTTAGCCACCCAATTTAACTCTTTCTTTATTGACTCTATCTCCAAATTGACCTCCTCATTCTCCAACACCTCCCTGCTATCCAATACCCCCCACCCACCCCCACTCTCTCTACTTCTTCACCCTACTCCCCACCCACTAACTCCTCTACCCCCTCTTCCACACAAACTCTATCCTCATCTCCACCACCCCATAATTCCCCCCCTCCTGACTGCACCCTCTTCTCATTAAATCCCATACCTACATCTACTATAAAGAAACTCCTTCAGAAATTGAAACCATGTACCAATGCTCCTGATAATATCCCTTCTTACTTTCTCAGTATAGCTGCTGATACTCTTGCCTACCCCATTAGCATCTTAATAAACCGCTCCCTACAAGAATGCACAGTTCCCCAAATCTGGAAACAAGCCTTTATTATACCTCTACACAAAGGTGGTAACAATAATAACATTACTAATTTCCGTCCCATAGCCATCCTGTCCCCCATTTCAAAAATCCTAGAAAAATGTGTCCAACTTCAACTTCTTCCTCACCTCCTAGACAACCATCTTATAACTCCCACACAGCATGGTTTCAGAGCCAATCATAGCACTATGACTGCCCTCCTCTCCTTCCTTGAAATTGTAAACAAAGCCCGTGACTCTGGACAAATTGTTTCCACCTTACTTCTTGACCTCTCCAAAGCCTTCGATACTATCTCACACAGCCTGCTCTTAGCTAAACTCTCCAAACTTTACCTATCTTCCTCCTCTTTGAACTGGTTCTCTAGTTACCTATCTAACAGAAATCAAGCTGTAAAATGGAAAAAAGCCACCTCCTCTTTCCTTAGTACCCCTACAGGAGTTCCACAAGGCTCCATACTGGGTCCTCTTCTCTTCAATATTTTTATTAACGACTTCCACAAATCGATCCCACTCTCTAGCATCATCCAATATGCAGATGATTCAACTATCATCTGTTCTGCCTCTTCTATTGCTACACTACAAAAACTCACTCAAGATGCCTTCTCTTCCACAGAGCAATGGATGCTAAGTAATCATCTAGCTCTCAATGCTACCAAGACCAAACTAATGTTATTTACTCCTTCTAAAGTCACTCCTCCCAACATGAATACATTCTTAATTACTAGTCAAAACAACTCACCTCTTGAAATAGTGTCAGAGACCAAACTACTTGGGGTCCAAATAGACAACCAACTTAAATTTAACTCCCACCTGCAAATAAACATCAAAAAAACACATCAAAAACTTGGCATGCTTTATAGACAGAATGCCTACCTCACATCTGCTACTAAAATTACTCTCTCTACTTCCTTCCTTATCCCCTCCCTTCTCTATGGCGCCCCACTACTAACTAATCTCCAGTCCTTTTTTAAAAAACAGCTTACCTCCTGCTATAACAAAATCGCAAAATTCGCCACCAGCCATAAGTCCTCCACTCACCACTGTTTATCCCTCCATAAACTAAAATGGCTAGAACTTCCCAATCAACTAACTTACACTCAACTAACTCTAGCCCATAAGCTTATTCTAACCCCCTCCCTCTGTCCCTCCCTTTCCTCTGCCTTTGAAATGCACCTACCTAACAGAGTTCTAAGGTCAAATAATCAAAATCTACTAAAAGTGCACAAACCTACTCATCCCCCAGGCAAAAACCTTCTTTCCTTCAGCCTCGCTCGTCTCTGGAAATCCCTACCTCCACTCATCCGCACCACCTCGAACCACTCTACCTTCAAAAAGTCTCTTTTCTTACTTCTAGCATCACAGTGGGAATGCTCTTGCTCCCACCCTACATAACTAACACTACCTAATATCCTTCAGTACCATATCCTACTTTTATTTAGTTTACTTTGTTTGTTCTCTAATCTGTATTAATGTTTACATTTGTTCTGCTACTAGTATGTCTCTTCTCAAAGTATTTACTGTTATTACTGATATTCCATAATTGATAAGTTTTACTCTTAGTCTGCCTTCATACTATTAATAACTGTCTGTACCTACATTGTCACTGTCAAATGTTGAATGTACATTTTGTTTTGGAGCTTTTCTCCCCAGGACTCCATTGAAAATGGGTTCCTTATGGTCCAATGGACTATCCTGGTAAACCAACTGCAATAAATAAATAAATAAATAAATATAAATTGTAACTATGGACCTGCACACTAGGGTATGCAAATGAAGGGACCTGTACTGAATCACATATTTCTACCTACTGGAAGCCTGCACCTAACTGTGCAGGAAAGGGAACCATGTAGGCAGGACAAGAGGATGACTTCAGTAGGGGGTGTGTCATGCTTGGTGTAAACTTATTGGAGCCTGCGGCCCGTGTTTGCTGTTAGCAAAACAGAGCTAAGGAAGGGGGTGTGTCTCACATTGTTGAGCACTGTTTTCCTTGCTTAAAGGGGTGTGTTTAAAAAAAAAAAAAACAGGAAATATCAGCTCAGTTCATATCTGAGCACTAGGTATGTGCGGCACAGCTTGGGGCTTAAAAGGGAAGGCAATGGGAAGGGAAAACAGCAGTAGCAAGGCAATCAAGGAGAACTAGCATAGCTGGCAGGTGGAATGTATCACAATCAGCCAATTACACAGGCAGCAGACCAGCACAGTCCTATAAACTATGCAAACCCCTTTCATTCTGTTTTTTTCCCACAAACTCTACGCAACTGGGGATATCATGAGGATCTCACAGGCCTCAGCATCCAGGGTACTCCACCAGTTCCTGGATGCCATGTCAGCACATGCCGGTGAGCACATATATTTCCCCGTCACCCGTGAGGCACTGATCAGCAATATGCATCTTTCCCACCATATATCAGAATACCCTGAGGTTGTGGGTGCTATAGACTGCAAGACTGCATGCACATACACATCAAAGCACCACCCAGCAAGCCAGATAGGGTCTACATAAACTGCAAGGGCTTCCCCTCAATCAACTGCCAGGTTGTGTGCAATGCTCAGGGCATTATCTTGAATGTGTGTGCTGGCAGCCCTAGAAGCTATCATGACTCCCACATCTGGCATATAACACAGCTGTACCAGTCATTTGCCAGTGGGGACATTCCATATGGCCACCGAGTGGGGGATGCTGGCTACGCACTGGAGCCATGACTGATGATACCCCTCAGAAATGCACACATACCTGAACAAGAACTCCAGGCACACGCACAAACCACAGTCATAATACAGCATGTGTTTGGGATGCTCAAGACACAGTTCTGCTGCCTGGACATATCCGGTGGAGCCTTTCAGTACTCTCCAGCTACATGTACACAAATGTTCATAGTATGTGCCATGCTACACAATGTGATCCTGCGGAAACAGCTGCAGCAGCAACAGCACAGGACAAGGTCACAAAGACCCCCACCATTGCCAGGGCCAGCACAGGCACAGAGGAACTCAGAGAAGGAACCATCTGAGCCTGCCCATGTAGGCAGAAGGAGGCATGCACAGTATGCCCAGGCCTTAGCAAAGAGGCAATGCATAGCACATACACTGACACGGTAGGGACCCAGGGAATGACCCCTCTCTTTGACTCGCACATACAGTAAAAGGGATGCCAAATGCTAGGATTTCACTAGTTCTGAAGAGATGCCACTGGTTGTTAGCTGGGTCAAACAGAAGGATTTCATAGGAAAAGCAGACATGAAAAGGATAGGAAATCAACCACAAGAATACCTAGATCTCTAATGGCAATGTCTGATTTATGAATATGTCATCTATATGATTATTTATTAATTTATATTTGTTAATGGGGTAGTGTATTAATCAATACTGACCAAATACAGGCTCAGCCAGGATGAAATACAAAGCATTTCACAAATAAAAGATGTAAAAATCTAAGAAATAATAGAATACTTCATACTAATTGCATAGAAAAAATGTGTGCATATACCTTTTAGTCAATAAGAACACTGCAAGGTAAAACCAAGCAGAGTATAATGTACAATATATACATTAGTTCTACAGTGGTTCAATCTTTGGTAAATCTTGAGAGAGAAGAAGAAGAGACTCAGAAAGGAGGTAGGTTAGGTGACGTTCAGTGTTGAAGCAGGAGCATTTAGCTTAGATGCTTCTTGAGTTGCATTCTGAATTTGAAATCTGTGTTGATTTCCTTTAGGTTGATGTGGACAGCTTGCCAAAGAATAGGTGCCAGACAGGAAAAAGCATATGTAGTGCTGCAGAGCTTGATTCTATGGGAAATAACAGTTGGTGTGGCTTGTGACTGGTGTCTAAGGTTGTATGAGGACATTTTATCATGAAGTCTAGCAGCAAGGGGAGAAAATGTGTGGATGGAGTAGCTTGTACAGCTGGGATCCTAAATGAAGTTTACATCTTTGTTTTATTGGTAGCCATTTATTTATTTATTTTTCCTAGGGTGATACAGTAATGTTCTCAGAGAGATGAGTTTGTAATGAATCAGCAGATGCTGTTAGAGATAGTTTGGAGTATGGCAATGCTTTTCTTGGAGGGAGAAACAAATACTGAGAGCCCACCCTCACATTGTTAAAGGAGAACTCTCTGCTAACGGCTGCTCTGTCTGGTTGGGTTAGAAAAATGGCCAAAATGAACAGTGAGTTTATTTTGGCTCTCACTTTGTCTATTTGGAAATGTAAGTTTAGTGACTGATCAAGCCATACATATGCCATACTCCTAGGTATTTGAAGGTGGAGATTGTCTTTTTGGAATGGTTGTGTAGGTCAAAGACAGTTAAAGAGTCAGGTGCATGGTGAATTTTCTGTTAAGTTCCAAAAAAGCATAGTTTTAGTGTTGATGGGGTTGCACAGTAGTTTATGGATTATGAGCCATTTGTAAAGCTCATGTAAGTCAGACTGGAGTTGGAACTGAATGATGTGTGCAAGTGACCTGACTGGTAAATGACCATGCCATCAGCATAGAGGATGAGTAGAAGATGGGGGTGGTCACATGGAAGTTTGTTAATGAAAATCGAGAAGAGGAGGGAAGCAAGAAAGGATTGTTGTGGTACACCTTTGGTAACAGGTGCAGATTCTGATTGAAAGCATCCTATTTTAACTCTGAAGTGTTTGTCAGTGAGGATGTTTTTAAACCAAGGAGTGGAGTCTGGACTGATTCTAATTTCATTTAGTCTGTTTTGGAGAAGATAGTGGTCAATGAGGTCAAATAACTTTGTTGGGTCTGTAAATAGACTCCCAATAGATGTAATGACCACAAAAATTCATAAATCCAAATAGGTTAATAACACGATTTATTGACCACAAACGGTTTAGTGCTTTTGTCCAATCCCATTGGACTTCATTAGAACCATTTGTAAATACAAAGACATGCCTTTACATGCTAAAAACATCAATCCAAACAAAATGATTGGCTACCAATAATTTCAAAGAACATTTAGTAACTCCTCTTTCCTGATTCTCTCCACTCACTAGCCTAGACAGAAACCCTGGTAGCATTTACCTGCTGTGTCCACTAGGTGGCTCCCTACTACCAAATTTGCTTATCCTTGCTACCTTTTCTTTCCACATACTAAGTCCTATATTTCCCACTATCCTGCTACCCTTTTTGTGTTTTTTCACCCTCTTCCTTTCTCTGCCTTTCTCAGCCTTGCCACACTTGTCCTCACTCTCCTAGTATTCCTCTTTCTCCTTGGATTACTTACCTGACCTATCAGCAACTTCTGATTGTTCTCCACTCAACTTCTCTTCTTTGGCTCTACCCGCTCCGTTAAGCCCTCAAGGGCTCACTCCGCTCCCCTCCCTACCCCCAATTCCCACCCACCCCCAGGGGTCCTACTCTTATAGCTCCATAGCCACACCCCTATCCCTCCTGGCCTATACATCTCCTTCCCGCCAAAATTTTTATCCAGCCTATACACACCCCTTACACTCCACCCCTTCTTCTTGCTTAGCCCTAAGTCCTTACTTGTACTTTTACCTCTCTCCATTACATACACTTCTCCTTATACACGCTCTTTCATCTCCAACCATCCCTTCTCTATCTCCTATAGAATCTATTCCTATTTTACCATTCTGCTTTAAATAAATTTACTACCCCTCTATTCCATTCCACACTCTTATTTCTTCCCTTATACTCCCCTCTCTGCTTCCTCTCTTCTCATATTACTAAATCATGACTCCCTACATACTAACCATGCCTCTACTCTCAGTCTTAATCATGACTACCCTTCTCTCAACATACCATCTCACCTTTATTGAAATTTCACTTAACAACTATCTTATCTCCTCACAAACACACACTCCTACTACACTCACTTTCACACCATACCCTAATGTTAATTCCACCCCTAGCTATCATCTATCTAAATACCACAGGCAACATCACCTTACTTACCCCATACTATCTGACAAAAAAACCAAAACCCTAACAATTCAAAAGAGTAAATTCTTAACTAAACTAGTTAACCCAACCCTACTAGATGGAGACATCCACCCCAACCCTGGCCCTAACTCACCTCCTCACCTAAACCACTCTCCTAACCTCAATAATAACTTCCTTATAGGACACCTTAATATCCAAAGCATAAATAAGAAAATACCCTTCATCCATGCCCTTTTAGATACCCACTCATTTGACATTCTCTGCCTCTCAGAAACCTGGCTAAACACAGGCACTAAAGACACAGAGATTATACCTCAAGGTTATAACATAGTAAGACATGACCGCTTAAAGCAAGGGTGGTGGAGTAGCAATACTTTTCAAAAATCAACTAAACATCACTACTCAACCAGCATGCCCAAACCAAAATAGCAAAACAGAAGCCATCATTATTAAACTACAACTTAACACCAAAAATCTATTTACATTATTTGTTTGTATCTTCCCCCAGGTAATAACATCCCAATATTAGAAGATTTTCTAAGTTGGGTCTCTACCACCTACCCCCAAGAAACTATAATTCTTGGCGATGTTAACATAGACTGGAACACTATTAATAATGATAACCCCTCCTCTCACATTAACCTACATGGTTTCTCACAAACTATTACCTCAACTACAAGAGTCAATAAGCCCAGTAATAAAGAGAGTATACTAGACTGGATACTCACAAATAAAGTTAACAAACAATATAAAGTAGGTACCTTGCCAGATGACATCAGCGACCACTCCCTAACCTACATTACTAGATTAAAATCAGAATATGTCAACCTCCCTAATACAAGGCTAATTCGATCTCTCAAGCATTTTAACATAGACCTCTTTAAAGCTGATCTGAGAGCATGTGAATGGAATTGTTTAAAATCACTTCCTCTGGAGGAAGCAGTATTATTGTTTAATACTACATTCTTATCCATACTCAATACACATGCTCCCGACGGGTCCATTAGAATTAAGACCAAACCTGCCCCATGGCTGACCTCAAACACTAAAAAACTCATGCATGCTAGAAACAAAGCATGGACAAAATGGAGATGTGATAGACAAAAACCTGATTTAGTTAATTTCCGCCAGCTTAGAAATCTTGCAAAAAAATCAATAATCTCTGACAAGAAAAATTTCTACTGTAAGCTTCAGGAAACTCATATTAACAACTCCAAACAGTTCTGGTCCTCAGTAAATAGACTTCTCCCCAGGGACTGCAAAAACTCCTTCCCCTCTAAATACTGATCCAGATACCCCACTCCACACTGCCAATGTCTTCAACTCTTTTTCTCTGAAACTATTCAATCCTTAGCCAAACAAATGAACCCTAACGACTCTCATATACCAACTAACATAACCACCTCCTCTTCTAACTTCTCTCTAAAACCTATATCTACCTCTTTTATCTATAAACTCATTCACAAACTAAAACCCTGTACACCTTCTGCTGACAAGCTCCTTCTCTGTTCCTCCAGAAAGCTGCCAAAGAAATTGCATATCCTATATCCTTACTTATCAACAGAACTATCCAAGAAGGAACCATCCCTGATATCTGGAAAGTATCCTATATTATCCCACTGCATAAAGGTGGAAACTCCTTGACCTTTCCAACTTTAGACCAATTGCCCTTCTCCCCCCTAGCAAAGATCATGGAAAAATGTATTCATCAACAACTTGTACACTATCTCTCTCTTCACAGCATAATAGCAAACTGCCAGCACGGTTTCAGACCCCACCATAGCACCACCACTGCCCTTCTATCTTTTGTAGATACTATCAACAAAAATCGAAACAACAACACTTTCTCTTCCGCTCTTTTCATTGACCTCTCTAAAGCTTTCGACATGGTCAACCACTCACTCTTAATTCACATTCTTAAATCTCTCTCTTGTGATAAACTGGCCACTAGCTGGTTTAAATCTTATCTTAGCAACAGACAACAAGCAGTAATTTGGGAAAACCACATCTCATCTCTCTTGCCTATATCCATTGGAGTTCCCCAGGGCTCCATTCTGGGTCCACTGCTGTTCTCGCTCTTTATTAACGACCTTCAAACTGCTATCCCACAAGCTACCTGCATACAATATGCAGATGATTCTACCCTAATCTGCACAGCCCCTTCCTCTACTGAACTGACCTCATTGACCCAAAACACCTTTAACACAGTAGAAACTTGGTTTTCTACACGGTTTCTCCTACTAAATGCCAAAAAAACCAAACTTCTCCTCTTCTCCCCACCTCTCGCTCCCTCCTTTAAACTTCTCCATTTCCTCAAACAATGGCACCATCATCTCACCTGATCCTACCACTAAACTCTTAGGTATAACCATCGACAATAATCTTTCCTTCGATCAGCATATTAATAACACCATCAAGACTGTTAACAAAAAAATTGGATCCCTATATCGCATCAAACCTTTTCTAACCCCAGCAACTAGAACCAAAATTGCTCAATCTCATCTCCTATCTACTCTCCTATATGCTTCCCCATTTATACAAACCTTAAAAATCAATCTTAATAAACTTGCAACCTGTTATAACAACATAGCTCAAGCCACTGGTAACCCCTTTAGGACCCACCATTGTATAAACCTAAAACAACTTGGCTGGCTCGAATTTCAAAACTACCTAATAATCCCTCAACTCACTATAGCCCACAACATACTACACCTTCCTGACAACACCCTATAATCTCTCAACTTCTAATCCCTTACAACAATCTCAACTCACTTCGCTCTTCTAGTAAAATTATGACAAAATCAATAAAAGTAAACAATACAGCAGGTGGTTCTCTATTCACTAACACTATAGGTAGAAGTTGGAATCTCTTACCTAGTGACATTACCTTGACTACATCCCTGCCTCTATTCAAACAGAAAATTAAACTTTTCTTCCTAAACCATTGGCTTTGTTCCTGCAATGCACCTGATTAACCTTTTCTATACACACTTCTTATCTATTTTTGCCTCTTCCTCCCCTCTTTTAACCTTTCTAATTCTAACTATGCATAATTTATGTAAAATTGCTAATAAGTAATTGCATATATGTAATGCAAATATGTAATGAACTACATATGGTGTATATGTCTCTCTTTAAAACTATCCTTCCCTCCGGATGGTCTTTTTAATTCTAAAATTTTGCTTTTATTAGAAGTAATGTTTTTTATGTAATGTACTTAGTATTTAGTGGAGCTTTTCTCCTCGGGCCTCTGCTGAAAATGGACATGTATCCAGCCAGACTAGCCCGGTCAACAAATGTAAAATAAATAAAATAAATAAATTTAAAGTGCCATATACTTAAGTCAAACAATTATATAAAAATGCATATTAAAAAGGTAAAATAGTAATGCATAATGAATTATAAAACGCATGAAAGCAGCAAGAATATACAAAAACATAATATGTGACTTATTGTCTCTACCAATAGCAAACGATAAAAGCTTAAAGTTGAGTAGCCCAATGTTTTAAAACTGGTAAAATGGAAACACATTCATTCAACCCCCCCCCCACAGCATGTAACTTTAACTGCCAGAACAGTTCTCTAAGTTCTACCCTTGTCTCCCAATATCCTCCTCTCATATTGTCATGGAGGACAACTTCTAATATTCCAAAATGAAAGTTTGCAAACCTTTTACAAACTGGGACATGTCTATATAGGGCATTGTTGGTATTTTTCCTAGAAATGGTATAAATATACTCGTATATTCTTTTTCTGAATTGGCGCTCACTTTTTCCAACATAAAAACGTACATGTTTGGCAGTTGCAATGCATGTCACCCCCTTGGTGGCACAGTTACCCTGGGCTAATCTTACAATCTCCTCAGGTTCCCCAATAACCACCGTAATTTTATCCAAAATGTAGGGGCATTGATGGCACATCCCACATTTTTTGTTCCTTTTGAATTTACACCTATTGAACTGGTTCCAATACCTATTCCCTCAAAAATACTCTTAAAATTTTAAAACATTTTGTAAACAAAATGGGGACCAGGGCCAAGTAAGTTATGTAAATGTTCATCCCACTTAAAAATATTCCAGTTTTGTTTCAACATTTTCTTAAATTAAAAGGTCTTTGATACAGTCTCCCATCCCCTTCTGCTATCAAAACTTGCTAATCTCAATCTATCCATTGCCTGGTTCTCTAGCTACTTATCCTGCAGACAGCACTCTGTTAAATGGCTCCCTTCTCCCTTCATACCTGTCCCAACAGGAGTACCCCATGGCTCCATCCTGGGTCCCCTCCTGTTCAATGTCTTTACCAATAACCTCCACACATCTTGCCAACAATCCTCCCTCATCCAATATGCCGATGATTCTACTCTCATCTCCATCTCTGACAACATCTCTGAACTCCACACTCATACTCAACAGGTCTTCCTATCTACTGAACATTGGCTAACTAGTAACCTTCTCATCCTTAACCCTAAAAAGACCAAACTCTTACTATTTCTTCCCCGCTCACTCACTCTCAAAAAATCCACCTTTACCATCACTTGGTGTAATCATAGAGAATGAACTCAAATTCAATATGCATATACTTCAAAGTATAAAAAAGACACACCAAAAACGGGGCTTACTTTACCGTAACAAAAAATTCCTAACACCAAACGCAAGAGTCTCCCTTGGCCAAGCCTTTCTCCTAACCTGCCTTGCTTATGCAGCCCCTGTGTTTACCAACATTCAAACTACAACCTTAAATAAACTCCAACAAATGTACCATAAGATAGCTAGATTTGTCAATATCACACCATATAATGCACATCACTGCCTATCCTTAAATTCTCTCCATTGGCTTGAGTTCCACCATGTACTGCTGTTATCACAACTTCAAATGCTACACACCATTCTTTACAAACCTTCATCCTGCCCTGCTCTTGCTTCCCTCATCTCTAGCTGTTCTCCTTCTTGTACTCACCGCTCCTCTAATCAATTACTACTACATACTTACCAACCCAAAAAAACAATAGGTAAGCTCCTTTATAAATATTCCATTACCCAAGCTTGGAACAATCTTCCCAGAGACATATGTTCCATCAGTCATCCTTTCCACTTTAAAGAAAACTCAAAATTCACCTACTTAACACTAGAATCTGTCCCTGCCAAGCCCCAACCTAAACTTTCACCACCCCTCCTTAATCCACCCCCGTACAACTTGTATGCCTCTACCACAGAGACTTTCTTATCTCTGATACCTTTTTCCTGATGATTAAACTTTTCATGTAAATATGTAAATACAGTGTTACTTCTGTAAATTATTTACCTTTACACTGTATGTTTTTTTTTTTTTGCATCACCTTGTTATATGTTCTACTTGTATTTTTTATTAATCAGATTAGATTTTTCTTTTTTTCTCATGTAAAGATCTTTTTCTGTAAACTGTGTGTTTAATGGAACTTTTCTCCTCGGGTCTCCACTGAAAATGGACAGCAAACCCAACAAACCCAACTGGACCAACCCGGTTAACAAATGTGAATAAATAAAATAAAAAATAAATAAATTGAGAGGAGGAGATTGGGAGACAAAGGCAGAACTTAGAGAACTATTCTGGAGTTAAAGTTACCAGTTTTAAAACATCAGGCTACTCAACTTTAAGCTTTTATTGTTTGTTATTGGTATAGACAATAAGTCACATATTATGTTTCTGTATATTCTCGTTGCTTTCATGTGTTTTATAATTCATTATGCATTACTATTTTACTTTTTTAGTATGCATGTTTATATAATTTTTTTGACTTAAGTATATGGCACTTTAAATGTTCATTGAAATTATTGGTAGCCAATCATTTTGTTTGGACTGACGTTGTTATCATATAAAAGGTGTGTATTTGTATTTACAAACGGTTCTGATGAAGTACAGCGGGATTGGACAAAAGAGCTAAACCATTTGTGGAATATAAATCGTGTGTTATTAACCTATTTGGATTAACGAATTTTTGGGGTCATTACATCTATTGGGAGTATTTTACACCCTACTGGCCTTGAGATATTCCAGTGTGGTTATTCCATCTGTCAAATGTGTCAGTGGGTGGATTTGGATTTTTGTAGTTTTGGGTTTCACACACAGCTTCACTGCTCTTTGACTGTTTGTGGGTCCATAAATAGGACACCTAGATATATATATATATATATATATATATATATATATATATATATATATATGTATATATACATATATATATATATATATATACATATATATATACATACATATATATATATATATATATATATATATATATATATATATATATATATATATATATATATATATATATATATATATATATATATATATATATATATATATATATATATATATATATATATATATATATATATATATACACACACACACACACACACACACACACACACACACACACACACACACACACACACACACACACACACATATATATATATATCTCTAGAGAGAGAGGGGGGGGGTTGGGTGTAGACTATCTTTTCAAGAAGTTTGCCCAGAACTGGGAGGATAGATGTTGGATGGAAGTGAGAAGTATGTTTTAGGCTGGATTGCTTTGGGAAGGGTTTAATTAGAGCAGTTTTGTGTGAGACATAGATTATATACGTGGGTAAGAGGAAGGCATAGATGCTCTCTGCAGTGATATATGAATCAGGGGTTTATGTTGTCAGATCCAGGAGGGCTGTAAGTAGAAATATTTTCAAGTGGAACAGAGACTTCCTTGGGATGTATGTATTTGAAGTGGAAGAGGGGGACGGATGATGGAGAGCTGTGCAATGCATGATCTTTGGGAGGTGTGGAGTTTATTAATGGGAGATTGCTAAATTCATTTTTTGGAGAAATTTTGTTATACCGCATTTAATGGTATATAGACAAGGTAATATGAGGTTATTCTCTTTATGTAAGCAGATTAATCTCTTTCCAAATGTGTTTAGGGGAATATAACGGTAATTTGTTTGTTTTGGGATTTCTTTCATGCCTACTAATGGACTTCATGACTAGGTTATGTAAGATTATAAAGGTGGTGCTGGTTGTCACTTGTGGAGGGTCTGTTTCCATTTTTGCCGTACTTCTTCCTATGGTTAAAAGATGTTTGAATTCAGTGAATAGCCATTTAGTTTTGGTGGGTTTATTAAGCCTGTGGATAAGTGGGAAGAATTTGTCTTGCAGTTGGAGTAGATAACTGATTAGGCTTTCAGCTGCTGTATTAGTGTCATGTAAGGAGAGCACATGGCTCCAGTTGTGGGCTGTGAGAAAGGTTCTGAGATCATCTGTATTTGTGCTTCTCTGGTTTCTGAATGCTTTTAATATTGGTGTTTTATATAATGGTTGACAACTGTAAAGGTGACTGGGCAGTGCTTAGTGATGGTGGCAGAATATTTATGATAGAGATGGAGTTTGGAATTTTTGTAATAATCGGGTTGAGTGTGGAGTGTTTGCAGGACCTGAGGTTAGATTGTGTTGGTTCTTTTATGAGTTGAAAAAGACCTAGATCTAATTTTATTCCACAGGCCATCAAATTGATAAATGGTTAGTTCAGCTTATTAGACTGGGTATTCTTTTTCCCAAGCCTCCGAGGGTTCTGCAGTATTGTTTACTTATTGTTAATGCTTGTTTCTTTCAGAGTTTATTTCAGTATTTCTTGCACTGAGTTGCACTTTGCCCTTTGTACGTGTACATATATGTATACTTACATTTTTTGTCTTTTTTTAATAGTTGTATGTCTGTCATTTATATAATTCATACTTGAAGAGTTATAAATAACAGAGTTAAATTCCGTGTATGTGAGCATACTTGGACAGTAAATGTGATTTTGATTCTGATTCTGAAAACAAAAGTAAAAATTTGCATTGCATCTGACTATTCACTTTTGCCACTACTTGTATATATACTGTACTAATCCACTATAAATGTTTGAGTTGAAAATACTGCACAATTGTAATGCTGTGTTTGCCTGTTTATGTTTCTAATACTTGTGTTGTGTTGCTTTGATTCATGTTATACTTGTGTACCCAAATCATGACTGAAAAAGGTACTAGGCCAGCTATCAAATTGCAAAGAAATAAATACTTATGAATGGGGTTTCCTCCTTGGGTCTCTGCTGAAAGTGGTCTTGTATGGCCAGGTTTGATCATCCCAGTCAACAAAAGTAGATATATAAATATAATGATATATTTTAAATATAAAATATATAGTAGTTTCCAGCACCTCCCATGTTTAACAATCAACTTTCTTTGACCATCAAGGAGAGAAAGATAAGGATTGTTGTCTGACCTGACCTAGAACTTCTAAAACTTCAATAAAATATTAGGCTTATAGGACGTTACTAGCCATGTTACTGAGGAGAATTCTGAGGAGCCTAATCCAATTGCCCAGATGTGCCAGAACATTGTCTCATTTAGTGGCTTGTTAAGGAAAAGACAGTAGTCAAATGGAAGCTAAGGAAATCAAGCCTTGGACATGAACCATCTTACTAACAGTTCTGTGCCTTAATATTTCTGATCAAACTGACAAATCTTTCGTTAGCATATTATTCCAGTCAGACAAAAGCAAACAAAAGGAAAACGAAAATAAAGGAAAAAAGCAACAACTAATCAAAACACTGTAATTACTTTGCTATAAATAAGATATAATCTGTTAAACAACATATATCAGCTCAAGGGAGGAAACCAATATTATGTACAAAGCTCCAAATGATAAAACAAAATCACACATCGTCAATGACAGTTCCTTACTAAAATGCACAACAAAATCCAACATTAAATATCTGACACTGCTGACCTTAACATGGAGATTGTACTTCTTCTTCTTTTGGCTTTTTCCCGGTTAGGGGTCGCCACAGCGGATCATCTGTCTGCTCATGATTGGCAGTGGAGTTTTTATGGTGTCAAGTTGCCAGCCGGCACCCAACCTTCCACAGAAGGCACAAACACGCACACACTCACACCTAGGGCCAATTTAGAGTGTCCAATCCACCTACTGCATGTCTTTGGGATGTGGGAGGAAACCGGAGCACCCAGAGGAAACCCGCACGACCACAGGGAGGACATACAGATTGTACTGTGTTTACAAAAACAAATCCCATTGATACCTTGGTACAATCTGTTTAATGACCTGATCATAGCGATTACCTGTTTACTTTATGTCAGAGGTGAATAATGTACAACTCTAGTGAATGTAAGGCCTCTTTTTTACTTCATTTCTCAGCAATGGTGCAGTCTAATCTCTCTGTTGCTATATGCCTTGAAGCAATCAAATGTTCCTCAGTTTCTGACATACAGAAGAGGCATGATTTCAAACACTGCTGTGCAGTTCTGTCAGATTTAAGTATGTTACCTGTACATGTAGACTGTCATTTTCAGACATGACCTGGACCACATGCCAAAAATGGCAAGTGAAAATTGCTTAGTAAAAACATTAATATGCCTTATTAATATAGTTACATTTTCAGAATGGCAATTATAGCTGGAGTCTCAAAATTGAGCAATAAACTAGAAAGAGAGCAGACATAAGATTTATGTACACAGAGACTCTCAGGCCAGATGACCAAGAAAACATATGCTATAGGTAATTTCTATCAGGACTTGTGGTACAACCGTTGGAACCACTTGTTTGATATGTTTTATATGTTTTATATGTTTGATATGTTTTATATGTTGTATATGTTTGATATGTTTTATATGTTTGATATGTTTTATATGTGACACTAAAGAGAAGGAGATTGAGAGGTATCCAAAGCTGGTAACAATACCAATACTTTAAATTATTCTCTGTGGCTAGAAAAGTTCTTTCAGAGGTGGATGATAAAAGAATACCTTGTGTATATATATTATGGGAAATAAGATAAAATTCCATTCCTTATACTTAGGATGCGTATATATAAAATTACGATATCTAATAATAATATTTAATGGGTAACTAGTTATATATTTTGGTGTAATAGATGAGGTACAAAACTCTTTAAGTAACCATAACATGGGATTGTTTATAATAGTATTTTTGTGTGTTAACAATATTTTTGTGAAGTGCATGCTAATTAATTCCCAATATTCCTTCCATTTTGCAACATATGACTGATCTATTAGTAATGTTATAACTTTTATAATAGAAGAGATAGTGTATAAATCAAAGTCTGGAAATGCTATACCCCCTTGAGACCAACTATTAGTATGTTTCTTTAATGCAATCCTAGGTCCATTAGGTACCCATAAGAAATTTAACATTTGTGAATTTAATTTCTTAATAATTATTTTTGTAGGTGGGAGTATTATTGATTGTATTATGTATAATATCTTCGGGAATATTATCATTTTAATAATTGTGAGTCTTTCTTCCATGGTAAAAAACATATTGTTCCAGCCATTGAAATGAGTTTGTATATTATGAAGACAATTACTATAATTATGATGTATAATGGTTTTAATATCTTTAGTTAATATTATGCCTAAATAAGTTATTTGACCTGAATTGGGTATGTATTTAAGAAAATCACTAGTGAGAACATTTTTCCCTGTGTATATTGGTAATATTTTAGTTTTTTCTTCATTAAATATCAAACCTGAAATATTCTTGAAATCTGTCATCTTATCAAATAATGACTGCATAGAAGAATTTGTCCCTGTTGATGTAATTAAAACATCATCTGCAAAAAGTTGGATTTTAGATATTGTATTTTCATCTATACCAAATCCATCTATATCATTGCTATTCCTAATCAAATTAGCCCAAGGCTCCATTATTAAAGTAAATAACAATGGTGAAAGTAGACACCCTTATTTTGTGCCTTTTAATATTGGTATCTTTTGTGAGACATATGTTCCAATTTTAATGTATGCCAACGCTCCTTTATATAAATGTTCAATTAAATTCACAAATGTATTAGAGAAATTTGTACATTTCAATAAGATAAACAGATAGTCCCAACTTACTGAGTCAAATGCTGAACTTATATCAAGACTGATGAGTGTCAAATCTTTCTTTTTTCTGTTTGCATATCAATCAGAGTTAAAGTTCTCCTTATATTATCAAAAGTATTTCTATTTGTAATAAAGCCTGTCTGATCCATATCTATTATACTTGGAATGATTGTCTTTAATCTGTCAGCAAATATATTCATGAACATTTTGTAGTCAACATTAAGTAGTGAAATGGGTCTGTATGATGTGCACCTAGTTGGATCTTTATTGGGTTTCAATATTGGTGAAAGGAATGTGTACTGCCAAGATGGGGGAATTATCAATTCATTTTGAGCTGAAATAAAAACCTTATGTATTAATGAATAGGTACTCTTAGGAAGGATTTTATAAATCTCAGGAATAATACCATCATTACCTGGTGCTTTGTTTAATTTAAGTTTATTTATTTGTGTGATAACCTCTGTATATGAAATATTTTTATCTATTAATCCAGCCTGTTGTTTATTAAGTTTTTTGTTCATGTTTGTAATTATAAAGTTCTTTATTCTGTCTTTAGATTCCATATTAATGTTATTATGGTTAATGTTATGAAAGTGATTTCTAAATTCATCTAATATTTCTGGTAAACTAGAAACATTCTTCTTTTTCCTTGAAGAAAAAATTTCTTTGATGTGATTTTGTTTATTAAGCCTTTTCGTTTTATTTTTAAGTCTATGTAAGTATTTGGGACTTATTGAGTAAGACAAAAATTTATATTTCTCTAATGTTATTTTGACTTTATGATTTAAAATTTCTTTGTATTTCTAATTTAATTTATTTATTTCCTCAATGACTTTTTTGTCCATAATATTTTCCTTATTATTATGTTTATATGAGTCTAATTTGTTTTGTATGTCTATTAATTCCCTGTCCCAAGTTTTCCTTTTGTTATTATACCATCTGATAGTTTGTCCATATAAATAAGATTTTAGAGCATCCCAAATGTAAATAATGGAGACATCGGGTGTAGTGTTTAAGTCCAAAAAATGTTGTACCTCTGTAAGTATATAATCTTTATAATGTTTTAGTTGAGTTAGGTATGCAGGTATTCTTTTGATCTGAACATTATGAGTAATATTTACCATAAATTCAAAGACAATTGAATTATGATCCGATATAGGGCATGAAATGATCTTAGAATTAGTTAGGTCAGTTACTAGTTGGTTAGAAATAAAGACTCTATCTATTCTTGAATAAGTTCTATGTCTGTTAGAAAAAAAGGTATATGGTAATGATTTAGAATCTGTCTGATTATTAATATCATTCAAATGATATAAATTAATGAAATCCTTTAAATGTTTTGCATTAGATGCGATTTTCCTTTTTCCTATAGTAGTAGTATCTTTTTCATGTATGTTAGAGTTAAAATCTCCTGCTAAAATAATATCTCCTTTAGAAAATGATATAATCTTATTGAGATAGTATTTCACTGTATTAGTGCCAATTCCTGGTATCCAGTATACATTAATCAATGTATAGATTTTCCCATTAATCTGTATTGTAACTAGGCAGAACATTCCTTTGTCATCTTTATATGACTTAATAATTTTAGGTGTGGGCATCTTTTTGTTCCATAAAATAACCACTCCTCTTTTTTTCTGTGTGTGTTCTGAGCTAACCAAGATTGTGTATTTATTAGTGGCTAATTTATCTATATCTTTTTTCAGGAGATGTGTTTCCTGAAGGAATATTAAGTTGGCTCTATGCAGGTTAATATATCTCATTAAACTTCCCCTTTTACATGGATTATTCAATCCATTAATGTTTAGAGACATTCCTTTTAAAGTTACCATTTAACTTTTATAAACATATAAAACATATAATCCAAATAGCATTTACTAAAGTAAGTATTATTATGTCTCCTCCTTTAGGTATTATATTAATTATAGCTGCAATTAGTGAAAATCTTATGAAATTTTGTGAAATTTTAACTTTTATTTGTAGTGACAATGAGTTTATAAAATGTGATGTGGATGTCAAAACTATGTACACATAACAAAAATCAGATGAAAATATTGTTTGGATTAAACATTGCATCCAGCCTGGAGTTAAAAACTCCAACTTTGAGTAACAAATACCACTCAAGTTATCTCCCTATCCTAAGCAGCAGTACCCCAGCTGCCACCAAAATTAATTAAATACTAACTTTTATTAACTAAAGTTAAGCTCATTATTTTGATTATCTATTATAGCAGGACTTAAACAATTAATATAACAGCTTCTTATGTTACAGTATAATAAATAAAAAAAGATCAATTATGTAATTAATGTAGTAGTTAGATATGAAAGTTAAGAAATAAGTTATTATAACATTTACACTAACTAATCTTTATGATAATATATAAGAAACTAAAACAGAACTTATAATCAATATCACTAACATGTATTATATATATCTCATATTTGTTTACTTTAAAACTTATACAATAAATGACTCATTATAAATCATCTTTGAGAAATAGAAGCATTACCAACATTATTTTTGAGAATACCTTTGTATTATCATATAAAACTTTTATAGTCATCTTAACAATGTTATGTATATCTATTCTATATAATGTATACACCATCATAGAAGCATTCTAACAATCTTGAAAGAGAGAGCAGAGTAGAGAGAAAAAAAAAAGATACCCTTTTAGTTGTTTAATATAAACTTGTAGTGGTAGGTTCATATTATATGTTTATGTTCATTTGAATTTAATAACATTTATTATCTAAGGCTATTATGACTCAAAATATTATTTACGTTAGAGTATTCATATTTTCTGCCATAACAGTACTATTAGTAGTTTTAAAACTTTAAATTACATGTATTACAAGCTGCCTTCTCTTACTTGTTCTTACCATTTAAATAAAAATGATTATTCTCAGTATATGAGATAAAAAGAACAGGCTACAAAGCAATGTTGATCTCTAGTTATGCATAAATCATTGTAATGAAAGCCTGCTATATCTCATATATCTGCAATGCAGCTTTAGAATGTATCACATGACACTTTCTTCTAAAATAAAATCATAATAATGCACATACTTATTTATCTTTGTTAAAATAAATGCATTATAATGTTATATATCATTAAATTATAAGCACCTATATGCATTGAAGTACAGCAACTATAGAAGCTTTCAGAGTCATATATGCATGAGTTTAGCTTATATGCTTTCTAAGTTATTTCATTTGTTTACTATGGCATATTAAGACATTAAAAATAATTATAACTTTTACATTTTATAAGTTACATCTTAAATAAGTAAATTATTATAAAGAAAAACTCACATTTTGTTGTCATAAAGTTAGTTTTTCATCACAATACCGCATTTACAGCAGTTCTACTTCCTGAAACTGGTTTACTTCTTGAATTTGTGACGTGTCTGTGTGAAATCAGGGGTCAAAGTTCAAAATGGCTGCTTTCAGCTTCTCTGTGCATTTGCTGAATGTTGAAGCTTTTAAATCGGCTTGAGGACACTATTTACGAGAATACCTATAACTAAAATTGTCTCTTATAACATTCTGGCGGGAATTTTAGTAAAAGTAAGTGACAAACATTCATTTTGAATGTAAAAGGATTTATACAGTGTAAAACCTTCTCGAAGCACTCCACAAGTCATTGCAGTCTCTATGGCAGTGAAACCAAGCCTTAAATTATCTAACATAAACATTTCTTATATTTATGTGTCCCATTTCATTTTCTCATTCAAAGTATGTTACAAACACACATCAGTATTATCAGAACCTTGTTACTTCTTAAAAAAAAAAAAAAAAACTACTACCTACATATATATTTACTTGCTGTTTCTTTTAGTAAAGTAATACCTGAAACACATTACTTACAACTGCTTTAGTTCTAGTCAACTACAGTTATATCATAACTTATTATTTGATATTATGTGTTTAAGCAATTTAATCATAGTATAATATAAAGCAGTTTTATTTAAACAGCATAAATAATTTTAAAGAGATAATATTTTATTTTCCCCCTTTTTCCTTCTTTTCATCTTTCCCCCCTCCCTGCCCCCCCTCCCATATGTGTTTAATTTAAATAGAGTACTATTATTTAAAATAAAGAAAGAAAGAAAGATATAACATATTACTAACCTTAGGTCTCTTAGTTACAGAAGAGAAACAAGTTGATTTATATCAGGTTATTTGTTCCTCATGAAAGTTTGATTATCCATAAAACAAACTTCAGTTCTTGCACATTAGTATAACTTTGTACAAATCATTAAGATATTTATGGTTTTCTTGTAAATGCAGAAATTATAATTAAAGAGTTCAAAGAAATATAAAACATGTCATTTGTTTTTTAGTCTTTTTTGTTTCTCTGATGTCTTCCAAGATGTTCCTGTTGCCATTCTTTTTAACGAAGGACTTGCCCATTCCATATCCTCTATTTTGTCTAGTATTTTATTTTTTTTAATATATACCAAGGCAGAGTCCAGGTCTTCAAAAATTTTAGGGCCATCAGGTAAAAAGATTTTCAGTTTGGAAGGAAATAAAAGATGAGTTTTGAACTGTGCTTTCTTAAGCTCTCTTATTAATGGTAAAAAGACCTTTCTTTTTGATATTACCAAAGAGGAATAGTCATTGTCAAAGCGCACAGTTGCTTCATTAATTTTTATAGGTGATTTAGCCCATGCAGATTTTAATACCATCTCCTTGTCATAAGATGATAAAAATCTTACAATAACTGATCTAGGATATTTTTTTTTTTTTGTATTAGAAATGGATACAGACCTGTGGGCTCTTTCAATGCCAAAAGAAAATGCCTCTGACAGATCTAAAGTTTTGGGAAGCCAAGTGTTTAAAAAAGATGTAATGTTATTACCTTCTATATTTTCTGGCAGCCCAAAAATCCTTATATTGTTACGTCTGGATCTGTTTTCCAAATCATCTAGTTTGGATTGAAGGTGGGTGTTTTGTTTCAATAAAAATTCAATGTTCATTTCTTCTTCCTTAATTCTGTTGTCCATATCATTAAGTGCTTCTTCTATACCTGTTATCTGGGCTTTCTGATGTTGTAGATCTTGGTGTAGCACATCCATTTGTTTTGTGGTTTTCTCTATAAAGTTATCAATTTTAACATCCAGTCTGTCCATTTTAGTTGTTAGTTGCTGTATAGTTGATAATAATGTCTGAAGCTCTTTCTTAATGATGGAATCCTGACTGTTAGCCTTGCTGGAACTCATTCTGAACAGAAGTGATGAGAGAGAAATTTCCAAAAAGATTTCTGACAGGAAAGTCAGTTAAATTTTCTTTCTTTTTTGGATATTATTATAAGTAATGATAGTCCAAACGTTTTTAGAAAGAAAATTATTCCATTAGTTGAGTTTTGAAGTAATAATTTCCTGTTAATGTAGTTATGTTGGTGGAGCTGAAGCAATCTGCTGCTACCCTGTGTTCATCCTTGGCCACGCCCCCCATCATGCGTTTTTCTGAAGGATATGAAGTCTGAAACTCAAATGTTTATACATATTTAGTGACTTTAGACCTCAGTTTTTGCTAGCATACCAATAATTTTCTGAGAAACACACCGAAACTATGAAACAAAATACTGAACAGTTGAGAGGCATGTCTTTTACCCAGAATGGAATCTTCTTTCAGGGTTTAGCATCTGTATATAAAGTTAAACAACTCAAAATCCCAAATCTATATCTATATCTATATGTTGTGCCTTTCGGCTTTTCCCAGTTAGGGGTCGCCACAGCGGAATTCTGGTCCGCTAATGATTGGCAGTAGATTTTTATGCACCAAGTTGCCGGCTCTGACGCACAACCTTCAATGAAGGTACGCCCATTCACGCATGTCTCCACACAGAAGACGCTCTAACTGAAAATCAAACAGGACAACGTCTTACTGTGAGACGACAACACTACCGCAGCACCACCACCGCAGTCATCTATATATATATATATATATATATATATATATATATATATATATATATGTTTATTTTATTTATTTTTTTATTGCATTTGTTTACTAGGAAAGTCCACTGGGCCTAAAAGAGCTCATTTTCAGTGGAGGCCCAGGGAGAAAAGCTCCAACAAGAATATAGATACAGAAAATATTAAACATTAATTGGTACAAAAAGTAGATACAGTGTTACAGATAGTGATTACAGAAATATATACAGAATATATGCATAAATGCAGGACTTTGTAGGTTGCCAGAGTAATTCAATCAGAGAGATATAAACAGAGATATATTAATCAGCATTACTGTACCAGTATTAACAAGTGATAAAAATAATAATGTGGAGAAAATATCATCAGTCAGCAGTAGCAAAAAGCATAGAAATTTAGTTATCATAGGATCATAGGAGGTTACTAGGCTATTGGCCCTGAGGCCCTTATAAGCCTAGCCAAAAGTTTAGCCCATGTTTAGACAAGTCAGCACCCAGAGCCCCAAATCCAGCAGGGACACAGGTGGAATCGCAGGAGTGTATTTTCTGTTTCCCATCCAGTTATCCAGGTCGCGGTTAAAAAGGGATAATGAGTTACTCTGCTTGACGTGGAGAGGGAGTCTATTCCACAGATGGGGGAGTCTCTGGGACACAGATCTGTCCCACCAACAAATCCTATTGATATCACAGACCAGGTTGAGGTTGCGCATATGGGTTGCTTGAGTGGAGCTTGACTTGCGGATATGCAGCAGTCCCATCAAGGTGGGGTCTGAGATTACTTTGCATGCCAGACAGAGGTCACCTCTGAGGAGTCTGTATGAAACTGAGTAGAGGGACAAGGCTTTTAGCCTATCTGTGTAGGGTATGTGTTTGAGGCCCTGGATTCTCCTGGTGAGGAACCTATGTGGTCTCTCCAGCTGCTGCATGTGATTTGCAAAGTACATGCCAAAGAGGGCATTGTACTCAATAATTAGTCTTATAAGGGAAGAATACAGGGATCATATGACCTCTTTGTCCCTGGATGAGATACCCTTATGTATGAGGTGGGCCATGTAGAAAGCTTTCAGTACAATGGAAGTAACATGGTGGTCAAAAGTCAGGTCGCTATCAACCTGGGTGCCCAAATCCCTCACTAATTATTCTGTACTTAGGACATTATTATTAATGTGATAATATGTGGGGATGTCACTCTACCCAAAGGGGATGATGATGCATTTTTTTGTATTCAGCTTGAGGCCATGTTTCTGGCACCAGTCATTTGTTTGGGTGAGATCCTTTTGGAGGGTGTCCACATCACTTGGGAAATGGATGACTGCACCCAGCTTATAGTCATCTGCAAACTTGGTCAGCCATAGCCCACTGGTTTTGGCCTGCACCTCAGAGAAGTATATTCTGAATAACAGAGGCCTCCAGACCGATCCCTGAGGTACCCCGCTCATTACAGGTCTACTGCTTGAGGTGGCTTCCCCTATTTTGATTAGTTGGATTCTATCAGTGAGGCAGTTTGCTGGCCATCTGGTAGCATATGGATTGATGCCTAGTTGAGAGAGTTTATCTACTATGCCCAAGTGGGGAATAGTGTTGAAGGCTTTGGCTCGGTCAAGGTAAGTGATGTGCACCATCTTCCCCTTATCCCTGGCTTTGGTGACTGTCTCAAATAAGTTGACAAGATTTAACAGACATGACCTCTCCTTGACAAAGCCAAACTGTGTGGGGTCGAGTGTTTGGAGGTTGCCAATGTCTCTGTTAATGAGATCCATGATAATCCATTCAATGGCCTTGCAGATCAGGCTAGTTAGGATGACGGGTCTGTAATTTCATGGATTGGTGGACGCTCCACCTTTGTGTAAAGGGATGACAATGGCTGTCCACCGTTTGGCTGGGGCAAAGCCGGTACTCAGGCTTTGGTTGAATAGAGTGCCAAATGGTGCTGCATGTTCATGCCTGAGTTCATGTAGGATGCAGCCTGGGATGTTATCGGGTCCCATGGAGGATGTATTTTTTGCCTTTGAGAGGCAGTGATGACCTGTTCCCTTGAGATTAATGGATGGGGGGCAGCGGGGAGAAGTTTTCCCTGATTCTGTCAGCCAGTAGATTGGCTATATCTACAGAATTTGTGTATGGTGTGCCCTTACCCACCAGTTCTGAACAGATCTGGGTGCTTCCTTTGAGATTGCGGACATATGTGAAGAAGGACTTATGATTGTCTCTAGTAGATGTGGCCAATTTGGACTCAAATTTGGCTTTAGATGATTTCACTATTGCTCTTATTTGCTTGTTTAGGCTAAGGAGAGATTGCTTCCAATTAGGCACCTACTTCTTCTTGGTCCTGGACAGCAATTTTTTCCTTTTGTGATATAGTTTATTTATTGCAGATGTCCACCAGACAGTTTACTCTTCCTTGCAGAGGATGATTTCATCCTGTCAGGTATTCCTGATTCCATGCATCTATATAAATGCTTGTATAGTACTTCTGTGTAGATTTGGACATTGGTGCCAGTTTCTACAGTGAGGGAGGGGGCTGTGAAGCTGTTTATACCATCCCTCAGGAGGTTGTAATCAGCTTTGGAGAAGTTTTTTTGTTTGACCCTAGCTAGAGGGAGATCAGAGAAGATGGTGACTTTGAAAGTGACCACATTATGATCGAATCTTAATGGGGAGGATGATACCATAGGGATGCTGCAGTGGTTACTCCTGTTGGTTAATACCAAGTCCAAGATACTATCACCTCTTGTGGGGGTATTGACTAGCTGTTCCAGGGCATTTGCATTGATAAAATTGAGGAATCTCTGGGTATTTGTGTTCTGGCATGAGTAATTTTTCCAATCTATGGTTGGGTAATTAAAGTCACCCCGGATCAGGGTAAAGGGTTGAATCGTGTTAGATTTGAATAGGTCCAGATAGGTGGAGTGGGCATCTTGAGTCAAATTTGGTGGCATGTAGCTAGATATAATTTGAATACGGGCCTTGTCAATGGTTAACTGCACCTGGAGTGTCTCCTGTGCATCATATTGTTTAACTAGCGTGGAGGTGTGTGTGTCTTTAATATATATTGAAACTCCACCTGCTTTGGCTGCCCACATTTTGGGGTCTGAATGTATGATAGGATGAGTAATCAAGTAAGACTGGGGTGGTCTCCACAGTTTTCAACCAGGTTTCTGTGACTGCACAAATGTCACCACATTTTAGGGTTAAGAATGCTTGCAATGAGTGCAGTTTCATGTTTAGACTGCTAGTGTTTAGCAGCATGACCTTTAATTTGCATTTTGTTGAGATGTTTATGTTGGTAGTATCGACCTCATGACTTTCCTAAAAAAGGCACTATGGGTGAGGCAATGGCCTTTGCCAGAAGCCTGAAGCCCAAGTGAGACAGATGCAGGCCATCTCTAGTAAAGCATCGTGGTCTGTCGATCATATATTCCCAGGATGTCAGGCACTGGATCCCCCTGGAATGACACCAGAATCTAAGCCAATTGTTAAAGTCAATAATTTTCTGTTTGCATTGAGGCATCATTTTGGGTGACAGTAGAATGCTGATTAAGGCTAGGGACATACCTGCTTGGGACATATATTCAGCGAGCTCAATCATGTCTCTCTTCATATATTCCAGGGAGCTATGTCTCAAGTCGTTCACGCCAACATGGACTATGACAGAGTCATAACAGTACCTGTTGTTGAAAGACTTGAGTGCATGTATGATATGGTGGATTCTGGCACCTGACAAACAACTAACCATGACTTTCTTCTTATCCAGCCTGGTGAGAGGCATATCTGTGTGTCTCACAATTGAGTCTCCTGTGACTAATATGTTGGATTTATGGTTAGGCCTTAGTGGTTTTGAGACACTGGTGTGCTGACTATGCATGGTATGTGGTGTGGAGCGTTGTAGAGTTCTCATGTGTTTTTGCCTCTGAGGTCTCCTTTGTTTGGGTTTGTTTTTGTTGTAAACCTCCACATATGTGGGTGTGTGTTGTGTAGTTGTGGGTGCTGTTTAAAGTTTAGTGATTGTGTTGACAACCTTCTCAGTGCCAGATTGTGAGGGAGATAGCATAGACTCTAGCTTCTTTATGTAATTGCATCTCTCACAAATTGTGTTCCTAGGTGGTAGTAGTAGATGGCTGTCCATGTACATGAGGCAGTTGCTACAGTGTCTCAGGATGCCCATATTAACCAGGCTGGCAGGTGAAACTATAGGAAATTGTTCATCCATATTTGTCAGAATCTGAGGGAGAGAGGCCAGGGAGAGCTAAGGGGTAGGCCTAAAGCCCAAGTGCTTAAATCAAAACTAAGAGGCTTAGAATAACACTTAAAATTTAAACAGGCTAAAAGCAAGCAGTAGTAATTACAGCAGAGAAGATGCAATTGAACACTTTAGAGAACAAGTACCAGAAAAAACAAGATGAAGTGATAGAGTAGGAGGAAGAAACACAAATACTGTAAAAGCAGCTGAGTAAAGTTTTTTTAGTAAAGTGGAAAGGGAGAAAGGAGATAATTCAAGGTTAAGAAACTAAGGGGGCTGGCCTTCTCAAATGTTCTCTCTGATTTAGGTAGAATGAGCTAATGACAGTGGACTGGGAGATGTGTCTCAGATCAAATTTACACTAGGGGTGGGCAACTGCATATAAGGAGAAGGAGGAGGTTAGGTTATAGGGCAGGTACATAGCCAGGAAGAACTGAGATGATTTTTCATTACTTGAACGTGGTGGTATGCATATGGATTCATATCTAAACAGTGAATGTTCGCAGCAGTGAACATTATAACATTAAAATGGGAACTTTGAACAAGAAAGACCTTCATCATGAGGGATCACGATACAGTGGAGATTGGGATTTTGATTCTTTCCCTACTGCAGTAGGATCTCATAGTTTGCATATATAATTTTCAGGGGGGATGTGGGGTGCAGTCCCCTTCCCTGGGGAAAGCAGGGGGGCTTTCCCCCTGCAAAAAAGCAGGTTTTGTGTTTATTGTTTAGGTTTTGATGTTCCTAATTTTCCATGTTCCTAGTTTGATGTTATAATGTTCGCTGTTGAAAACATTCAATGTTTAGAAATATATATATATATATATACATACACACACACACACACACACACACACACACACACACACACACACACACACACACACACACACACACACACACACACACATATTTATAGCACACTGTCCAAGATATTACTGTAGTTCCACCAGGATATTATTTTCATTGTAATTCTGAATTTTTAGTGTATACAGTGGTATGTATCAGCAGTCAGACATTTTAGGTCAGTAAGATTAATAGAAAGCTAAGGAATCATTAAATGAAGACTGAAGTTAATGACTTGTATAAACAGACAAATGTAAGATGTCCAAGAAATGAATATTCCATTGGTATTGATTATGTTGGGGTACAGGAACTGGAATGTTATTGTTCTTCTTTCAGCTTTTCCAAGTTAGGGGTTGCCACAGCGGAACTCCGGTCCTCTAATGATTGGCAGTAGATTTTTACAGTGCCGAGTTGCCAGCTTGATGCCCAACCTTCAATGAAGGCACGCCCATTCATGCATGTCTTTCGAATGCCACTCGACCGTGGCGAGGACATGCGGACTCCACACAGAAGGTGCTCCAGCCAAGAATTGAACAGGAGAACCTATAGCTGTGAGGCAACAATGCTACCGCTGCACCACCGCGGCTTCCGATGGTACAGGAACTGGAATGTAGAAATGTAAAATGGCAAATAAGGTTAAATGCAAGTGTTCACTCAGGATTGAATGGTTCTGTTTATTATGTGTGTGTTCTTAAACACAGAAGGAAGTACATAGGATGTAAAAAAATTATAACTGATAGTCAGTAAGACTTCACATATGACTAGGTTACATGTATATTATGTTGTGAGAATGGTTTTAAAAGGTGTCAGAAGAAGAACTCTGTAAACTTCAAAAGCTCTTACTGGATATTTTTTTTTATATTTTTTAATTGTTTTTATTGAAAATGTTATATGTTCAAAAGGATTGTTTGGCATTCACACATTGTAACCCAAATTGTACCACTGACTGAAGGAATGTCATGTAAGCAGCTGGAATTGAGACTGCAGCTGTTTAAATGATTCCAAAGACTGCAGCTTGTCCCTGAGGCAGCCCTTCCTTGTCTTCCATTTTAGCTATGGCTTTGCAGCAGCAAATGACATCTAAAGCTCTGGACTTTTACTAGAATCTCAGACAGTGGTGATATGGAAACTGTAAGATTGTAGCCATACGGAATTATCCATATCTTATATGAAGTAAAAAGAGAATTGCTTCCTGAACAAATATTGGTATGGCTGGTGGTTGAAGCATTGATTCTAGGAAGGCTAAAGCTGGATGGGTCATCATAAGGACTGATGCTTGTAGTCATGGTATCGGAAGAAAAAAGGCATATGGCTCCAAGAGGAGCCATAGTTTTTTAATGCTTAATAGCTACATCCCAAAGTCATAACTAAATTGCAGCAGGGCTGGCACATATCTTACTGGCGGTGATGGAGCTGGCACTATCAGAAATGGAGAGAACACAAGTTTAGTATTTAGGAAGAAGCCCCAAAAACAAAAGCAATTACAAGAGCTGGAAAAAAGACTGTACCCTATGTACTATGCTCCACAGCTTCTTTGTTTTCCATTCAACTTTGGAAACATGAAACTTATTATTTTAGCAACATTCTATGTTTTTGGAGCAATACATAAAATCTGTCCCTGATTTTGGACCCTTCTCCCCCATTGCTTATGGCTTTATCCAGAATTCTTGTACTGAAAGGTTAAGAGGTATGCTAGTATACCAAACTGCTAAATCTGATTGACATCTCATGTAATATTTCTAAAAAGTGTCAGGATAATTAGACATGATTAAAAACCACAGAAGCCCCAAACAAGAATGGAATAATAATTGTGACACAAGAATAGAAGAAGAAAAACTACTAATACAAAACACATATAATTGTTTTAGCAGGTGCAGATGTCCTATGCAAGTCAGCATTGCTCAGACACTTTACTTAATCACTACAGATACAAGGAAGAAATACAACAATTCCCAGTTTTGAACTTCAGTGCCATGTTTGAATAAACGCGTTTCAGTCATTTAGGTAAAGAAGACAAAAGTACTTGCACAAACTGACATGATAGAAGAAGTACAAATAGGATGATAGGCTCTCATTCATTCACTAAAGTCTGCAGAAGAAAATAATACCAATTCACCACCTAAAAACATTGTGTGATCTTTGTTTTGCAGAGTGCACAAACTATTTACAGGTATCACTGCTGCAATCTTTGGAGAGCAAACATCAAACACGACTTCATTTGAAATGAATCCAGACTTCTTTTTCCATCTAAGAGATTCTGTGCATTCAGGAACTCTATATTACTGATTCTCATTTATTATTCCGAAAATATTCGGCTCTGCACTTCATCACAGCACTAATGTGCTTGAACCTCCTTAGCTCTGCGCTTGCACTATCCTTTCCTAGTCAATAGCATATGAACTTACAGAAGCAAATAGCTAGACAATCAATACAGCTGAGACAATCAGGTGAGCTCAGTTGCTGGATTCAAGTTCAGGTTTCACCATTAACTCCAAATTTGATTTTGTTTGCAGCAGT
>NC_056744.1:1256998096-1257048096 GCF_019279795.1 Protopterus annectens | reverse complement strand
TTCACTGAGATTCTTTAAGATTAAACATCATGGTTGAAGAAGGAGAGGGTAATATTCTTTTTAAAGTGCAGCGGTGGTGTTTTGAGCAATCCAAAATCTTTTTCTACCTCCTCCATCAGGATTAGAGCCAGAGGATCCTGCAGGAGGACTATCAAGCGCCGCCATATAAGACTGAAGCCTGCAATAGTTCGGCCAACACTGTCACACGTGACATCTGTAACCCATGCATGGAGGAACATTCTGTCACCATTACGAGACATGAGGCACCAAAATCCTGACCTAAGCATAAGGGAGCTGAGGTTAAACATCAGCCACCATCTATGTACTGTAAGCGGAATTTATGCTAGCTATGAATATAACTTGCCAGTGCGTCACCTACAAATATTACACAGAGCTCTTCTTATCTCTATAGCCCATGAAGGCATTGAAGTCAATAGTCAGCTGAACAGTACGAGACTGGAGCACCTAGGAAAATGCTGGGTAAGTATGCTTGCTATCAAATGTACACTTTTAATATTAACAATGACAGAGATTAATTTTTAAATAATATGCCTTTCTGAAATCACTCCAACTTCTGTGATAACTGCCATAGGTCAAAAGAAGTGTTGAGTGTTGAGACTGTGTGTTGTGCATCCATCCTGCCACATACATAGGTCAGGATATTAAGCTGTGCTCACCTATTATTAGGATACCTATGGGTTTAGTCCCCCATACCCCATTTTATGTTCTCATAATATCTCAGTTGCAGTTTCTGTCTTATTATATTAACTATATCATTAGACAAAGGAATTATATATAAGCAGTGTTTTTGTATGGGTAGACATCTGTGTCATGAAAAATCTCTGTCAGTATACTTGTCTCCTTTACTTATAACCTGTAAATGAAAAGTATGCCTGAGAAGCAGTTTTTCTTTGTATATATGCATTTCTATCAGGCATGGCATTACTATATCTTGGACTAAAAATGTTATTACCTTGCCCAGTTATCTTATTAGATTATTCCTTTGCATTTTAGAATGCAAGGGTTGATAGCTATGGGTTTGGGGTCTTTCTCTTACCTAGTTACATTAACAGTGTTTTTAATGTTAAAGGTATGTGTTGTTCATTCATGTATAAGACAAGCACAAATCAGTTTTGTGTCTTCATTGTATTTGGGTTTCTTTATTCCTGCCTTCTTTGTCACTATCATTTCGATTAGTTCATAGGTTCATAGATTAATACTAGGCTAACTGCCCTTGCGAGCCATTTTAAGCCTAGCCAATTATCCCTTGTGAGACTCAAACCCTGCACCTTCTGTTTGTAAGGCAAACTCCTTAACCATTAGGCCACCATTTATTTTACTATTTTACTTCTCTGTATTTATTTTACTATTATATGTGGCAGCATCAAGAACTGTGTCAGTCACCCAGAGGTACCAGAAGCACCATCAGCATCAGAATTATCACAACCAGAAGCAGTAGCACATCTGGGTGCCAACCTGACAAAATCTCCTCCACACATCTTGCCTTAACTGCAGCACCTACTACAGATAGCTCTGCACTGGGTGCTGAGACTATTGTACATGCCAGTAGCAATAGTGCCAGTGGAGGTGATAGCTGTGGTTTCCACTGGGAGTGGGCAGACACTGTGGAGAGAGATTATTGACAGGAAGTTGGATGCCCAAATCAGCCAAATGGGGAGCCTCCTCTAGCGACTCATTGAGTCGCTTTCTGTTCAAGCCTTCCTCCCCCAGAGACAGGGCACAGTAGTAAATGTAGCCAGGAATGAGTAATGTCCTACTGTGCCACAGCTGGCAGATATTGCAGCTGCAGACACTATATCCTATGTTCATCCTGCTGTTCTCCTCCATTTTGTGTCAATACCCACATCTGTTGGCTGTTCAGTCATCCCCTCAGTATTGTCATCTCTCTGATGGTCTGATGTCTCTTTCACCACTGTTACCATGCATGCTGTGTCTGTCTTCTCCTGCTACCTAACCATCTTACCTTTCTCTAACACCTTTTCCTTCCTTCACCAAAATGCTTTCTCTTTATGCATGAAAATGGGAACCTATCCCACAAAAAATGCACTCTAGCTTCCACACCACCATCCTGCTTATTCTATGCTTGGGCTCATACTGTCCGTGGTGGGCTTGGAAGAGCAATGTCAATGTCCATGTACAACAGCTGAGCGGTGGCACTGTCCATGGTGCTAGACTGCCATGTTTCACACTCCTCCTAAGTATAACCACTATCATGCACTACTGATATTGGCTTTAGTCAGCACAGAACACTTACATGAGCTAAGCATTATAGTGCAGCATTTGGTATGGACAAAATAGAGTACAGCTGTCAAGATTTTAAAATGTTTCCTTGCAAACTATTACACGTATATCTATGCTTGTGGATAATGAATTAGATCCCAAATGGTCTGAGGAGTGGTTGTTGAATCTCTTATTCTCTCATTCTGCCACTGTGTGACAGCCAACTACTGTGTATTTCCATGAAGCCTGTTGTCTTTCTGCTGCTATAGCTCTTTGAATAGCATAAATGAAAAAGGATGTGGGTTGATGCCCTCTTATTGCTAAATGCTTTTTTTCTTCCACCATTCTGCACGTTTGTCACACACAATTACTGTGTGTCACTCTATAAACATTTATTTTGTCTAACTGCTGCTGTAGCTCAGTTTACAAAATGTCTTGCATGAGCAAGGTTGTGGGCTCAAGTCCCCTCAGGATGCCATTTTTGTCTCTTTTATTCATTCATTCTGCAGGTGTGTGATACAACTTCTGTGTGATTCCCTGAAGCCTTTTTGTTTCCCTGATACTGTAGCTCAGCCAGTAAGTGAAGTACTTCCTACAATATCTGATATGAAAATTGTGGGTTTAAGTCCCTCAAGGTTGTATTCTTTTATCTCCTGTACTGTTTCATTTTGCAAGTGTATGACAACCAATAACTATGTGTTTCCCTGAAACTTTTTGTCTTACTGTTGCAGTACCTCAGTTTATAAATTAATTGCTTTGTACAATATATGTGATGAGGATTGTGAGTTCTAGTCCCACAGAGGTGACATATATGTGTATTGTTGTTCCCATAGAGTGGTTCTTTCCTGACATTTACGTTAAAGTATATGTAAAGTGGTCAGAGTCTGCTGAAGTTATACCTGCATATATTTGTACATATCTGTCCCTTGTTTAATGTTTTTTTTTCTTTTTTCTTTTTATTTATTTAACATCTATATGCAGCAGGAGCCTGACCAGAATTTCTGCCACCCTCCAAGCCTGTAGCACTCCCACCAATTGCCACTACATCACTGTCAGCAGCATCACAGTTATTGGTGTCCCAGCTGCCACACTAAACTCCACCCCCCTTTCATCACCAGTGTCTTTCCATTGTGCGTCTTATGCACCCCTTTCAATTTGTGTCACCACTTCCCTTTCCAGAATTCTCTACAACGGGGTCATAAAATAGTTCAACACACATGACTCATGATCTTGTAAGCATGCCACATAGCTTCTCTGTAGTTGCAACTGTGCACTCAACATTTCACCAAACACTGATGGGGCTCTTACTCAACAGATGAACCTTATTGCTGCTTGAACATCTCTGCTGCCACACCATGCTCCTACACAGTATTTCTGATGCCTTTACTGTAGCCACAGCCAGAATATTAAATGAGCTGATCATCATTCACACTTGATTAGCCGCATTCATTATTAATAAGTGTTAGGGCTCAGTGTGCACACACTGTAAACAGAAGACAGCTATTCACAACCATAGCTGCAGTGTTTCTGAATCTCAGGGATAAACATTTGATATGAAAAAAGGCATACATGCAGGAAACTATACACAGACAGTCTCATGAGTTTAGTTTTGCATAATTTCAGATGTGGGCTTGCTGCTAATCTAGTACATACAACTATGCATCACACATCAGGGTCATCTTTGTGATAAAGCTTATTTTCATATGACACAACTGCATTCTTGTTTTTTAGCAGAATCCAGCAAATCTGGGAGGTAAGTGTGCTATAATTACAGTTAAATAACATCAAATAAAACACTAGTACAAATGTAATTAGAAAAGTATATATATATATATATATATATATATATATATATATATATATATATATATATATGTATACATATTTTATTTTTTACCAATGTATTTCACTGTTTGTAGGAAGGAAGGGATAGCTTGTAGACAAGAAGATTTACTGTAATGAATATTTTGTTGTTTTACCTTTAATTTTCATTGTTGGTTGTTAGAAAGGGATAGGTTTTAGAGAGGCAGGTTCTAGCCATCCTAAGGACCTAGTCAGCTATAAATTCACAAAGACTGCAGAGGACAGTCCAGAGCTTATCTAAGCAATTCTGTCTTGGTTTGTGATTTATTAATCTTTACTGTTAAAAGAAGTGTGACTATAAGAGATAGTGAGCAGAAGCTACTGCATCACATGAAGGAATTACAGCTTTTGTCTGACTTTCAGAAGGTGTACGTTTAGAACATCTATACTGTACTTACTTTAGTATTAAGTTGTATATTGCTTGTGACTTTTCTCATAGAAGTTGATTTAAGTTCTTGTTGAGTTCTGTGGCCACTGATTTTGGTTATTCTTTTCTTTTATAGTTTTTGTTTGTTTGAAGCTGAACATGGATTCCTTAAATGAGTAGGTCATTAATGATTTGCTAAAGCACAAATATCTTGCACAGTGGAATAAATGCTATGCATACTTAAAAGTAACACCTGATAACACTGGCGATCTGTGTTCCTCATGTCAAAAACGGGATGATTTACTTACTATTATTAGAAGTAAATCTAGACTTACTGATCATGATTGCACTTGTGCAATTGGCACGGCTTGGAGAACTCTTGTTTCATGTATTAATGACTGGACTGGTGAGATAAATAATGTTAGACAAAGAACAAATAAAACACATTTACGAAATAATGTGTCTATTGTCTGTAAAAATTGTGCAACCCCTATGAAACAAGACGATGCCCCTGGCAACTATGGAATTCTGGATACACGTATTCAGCAATCTGCGGATTCAGTGTTTAGAATGAAGCCAAAAAAAAAGAAAGAAAGAAAGAAAGAACTTCACACCAAATAACAAGGAACAAAAAAATGATAAATGTAAACAGAATACAAACTAAAAAGGACACTGCTTTGTTATGTAACACACAGATTACAGGCAATGCTATAATTTTCTATAAGAAAACCTTCAGTATACAGAAAAGGGCATCATTTTTCCAAAAGAGAAGGTAGAAAAAAGAGGCAACGGACAGGTGAAAAAGAAGAAATCAAAATGAAATATGGGAGGACTGAAGAACATTACTGTAAGAAAAAAGAAAAGAAAGACAGATGTTGACAACATGGCTCAGGCTGTGGATTTACAAATTCAGCTGGATGAGAACTGTATGTCTGCAAATTTAATACGCATTGAAAACAGTGGCATTAATAAGACTAATGGTGTTGAAGATCATTCCTTTCTAACAATTGATAGAGCAGATATTACTGCATTAGAAGCTGAAGATTCTTCAGATCTGGTTATAAAATATATTCTTGTAATTGGAGATTCAATTATTAGAGGAACTGTTACTCACATTTGCAGAGAAGAACATTATAATCAAATACTGTTATGCTTGCCACGAGCAAAACTAGAAGATATGTGACAAGCCTTGGAATGCCTTAATGTAAAGAAGTATGGATCTGTTTTTATTCATGTAGGTACAATTGATCTCATCCACAAGGATTCTGACTGTTAGTAGGGAAATTACAGCCCTCTTAGATATTATGGCTTGTACTGGTGTTAAGACATATTTTTCAGAAATCACATATAGAAAGGATAGTTAGGTCATTGTGAATGAAAAGATTTTTGGGGGTAAATACCTACATGGAAAAAAAGTCCCATTTTAAAACATGGAAATGTGTAGAGCATTCAAGCCTAGTTTTGGGCACACGTGTTCAGACAAGATGGCATGCATTTGTCAAGATCAGGGAAGAGAATTTTTGCAGCACATATTTTGCAATATTTGACAAACACTAAGCAGGATTTTTTGCCAGGCTGAAAATTTAACAATTCATAGATAACAATATCTGATGCGTGTCTGATGGTTGTTAATGCTAGGAGCATTAATAACATTTTTTTAGAAAATTTGCTACATTTCCAACATTCCATAACACTGATGTTATTATTTTTGTGAAACATGGTTAAAGAACAATGACTGGAAAACAGTTCTATCAGGGTATAAATGTTTTTACTGTAACAGACATTCTAACAAAAATCAGGTGGAGGTGTTATTGGAGTGTATAGACCACCAAAGTCAAGTGCCGATGACCTGGAGGAATTCATACACTTCTTGCATGAAACACAGGAAGGAAGACTAATATTAGCTGAAGACTTAAATTTACCAAAAACAGATTAGAATAATATTGATTGAACAACATTAGTAAGGAAATTATTCACAACGTATGTTCAGGGATGACAGTTGCTTCAAATTGAAAAAAAAAACTTACCAGGAAACAGAACATGCTAGACATTGCTTGTTTTCCTAAAGAAATTACTATTACTTAAAGTCAAGTTCTACCACCATCAATGTGCAGTGATCATGGGTTTGTAAAGGTTAATTTGTTGCTAGATAATTCTGCCAAACTGAAACCTAAATCAGTGCACAGATGATTAATTACAGATTATATGGAGGCAAAACATTCACTATATAAAACTAACTGGAGTGATGTGTTCAGGGTAAAACTGCAGATGGAATGTGAAAAGTTTTGAAAGAGAAATTGTTTGAGGATCTAGTCATACAACATCAGGGAGATATATTTCTATAAGAGCAAGATACCTGATTAAGGTGAAAGACAAGAAACGTAAAAAATAGAAGAGAAGTCGAACTACAGCTTGGAAAACTGAAATAAACATGCTGGACAAACAAATTAAGCATAGTGTGAGACAAGATCAAGAAAAGTTTGAAGAAAATTTATATAAAGATATTGAGGATAATAGGAAACATTTTTATAAATTCATAAGCTGTGGAAGGAGTAAAGACATAAATTGATAAACTGTAGATTCAAAAATGCATTCTCAGGTACAACGGATTATAGATATATTTACAAAATATTATGCAAAACAGTTTGGCTCCACAAAGGGGGTTATAATTTTTTCTAGTGACATCCAGGTAACCTCAGATACTGGAATCAGTTTTTTCGTCTTACCTTTAAGCATCCCTGTGACTAGCACTTTCTCTAATATCTGCTGGAAAGCACTAGGAAGCCTTAAACTGATACAAGCACTCAACTCTCCTTGTTAATAAGGAGAAATTAATAGTAGGCACTAAACAGCCTATAACTGAAAAGTACCTTGCTAAGGTAAGGGAAACAGCTCCTGTACTTTACAAAAAAAAGAAAAAGCACCAAACCAGGCATGTCCAAGGGTCAGCTTCCGGTGATTTCTCCTGTCCCCCTGGTGAATCTGGGCATACTGGGGCAATGCAGTAATTGCCTCATGTACACAGACAACCCTCTCCTCCTACCACCCAACACTACAACCTGTGAGAGATGTCCTTACATAGCCAAAATGGAAGCAATGCTCTCTCCACCCAAGATTGTGCTAGACAGTCAAGAGGAGAAGGTTAACACCCACACTATACCTCAAGCAACACATAGCCCTTCTAAACCCACACCACCAACACCCACATATAGCAACACTTAATCCACATATGCAGAGGCCCTTAACTGTAACCTGCCCAAGCAACAAGGACCTCTGAAGCTGAAACGCAAACAAACACCAATCACAACCAAATTGTTACAATGTTCACAACACCAGTGTGCCACCCAGCAACAGCCCCTAAGGCAAGACAATGTACCTAACACTTTAGTCATAGGTGACTCTATAGTCCAGCACAATGATGTCCCTCTCACCAGGTTGAACAAGGAGAAAATTACAGTCAGCTGCCTGTCGGGTGGCAGGATCTGCCACATAACGCATGCACTCAAGTCACTCCACAACAAGTACAAATATGACTCTGTCATTGTCCATGTTGGAGTGAATGACTTGAGACATACCTCCCTGGACTACATGAAAAGAGACATGGAAGAGCTCTCAGATCATGTGGCCCAAGCAGGTATGACCCTAGCCCTGAGTAGCATCCTGCCTTCGCTCAAAATTATACCACAATATAAGGACAAAATGGCTGACTTCAACAATTGGCTAAGCTTCTGGTGTCATTCAAAGGGGATCCAGTATCTGTCTGCCTGGGATGACATGATTGACAGACCACAATGCTTTACCAGAGATGGTCTGCACCTGCTGCCCCTGGGATTCAGGTTACTGGCTAAGGCTCTTGCCACCCCTATAGTGCCTTTTTAGGCAAAGTTCAAATGACAAAACCACCACCATAACAGATACAAGCATGCAAAATCTGAAGGTAATGCTACTCAATGCTAGAAGTCTAAACCTCAAAATACACTCTCTCAAGGCACTCCTAAAAATGGAGAACATTGATATCTGTGCAGTAACTGAGACCTGGTTCAAGGCTCCAGAGAGCACCCCTGAAATACAAGGCTACAACTCTTACCACACTTTTCGGCCACCAAACCAGGACCGAAACACTAAAGGTAGAGGAGTGTCAATATTCAACAAGGATATTCACACCACCAGGCTAGTTGCCCAACACAATGCATCTGAAATTCTCCAGGTGCAACTAACACTAGGTAAGACTGCAATCCAAATTGTAGCTTGCTACAGATCCCCCACCATACCCCAAGAATCTCACTACACCTTTCTAAACATACTGGAAAATATTAAGATAGAACCAAACACCCTAATACTGGGTGATTTTAACTACCCTGCCATTAACTGGGAAAACTACTCATGTACCAACACCTTTGCCCAACGGTTCTTGGAATTCATAAATTCCAATGCCCTGGATCAACTAATTCATAGTCCCACCAGGGGCTCCAATATCCTAGACCTGGTCATTACCAACATGGGAAATCAATGCTCCATACCTATGGTCACCCCCTCATTAGTCAGGTCTAACCATAAGCTAATCACCCTTAACATCCACATCCCAACCCCACCCCCCGTAAGGAAACTTCCATAAAAAACTTCTCCAAAGCCAACTTCATGCTACTCAAGTCAGAAGTGACAAACGTCATGACACCCATGCAGACAGGAACTGAAAGTTCAACTGCTGAATCCTACACTAAGGCACTGTACGAGCACATTCACTCATGCATGAATCGTGCCATCCCAAATACAACCAAGATGCTCTCATCCGAAAAAAGGAAGCCAATCTGTTGGTCCCCTGCCATAAACAAACTTTACAACAAAGAAAGTTGCAAAAAACAGTTGCAGAAAAGGGGAAAATCCCAGGATGCAAAAACTCCCTTACCAGCCTCAGTAAGAAACTGAGATCCCTCATAAAATCCTCCAAAGCTAGTTACAAAAATAAAATTGCCAAAGATTCCAAAGACAACCACAAGGCATTCTATAACTATGTCAAGAATCTAAATGGCAATGCTCAGATCTGCTCTGAGCTAAAACAGAATGGCATTAAATATACTGATCCCAAGGATATTGCCAATATCCTGGCAGATCGATTCAGTGCCAACCTCACCCCCCTCTCACCCCCTAAATGGCCCATCTCAATACCGGAAGATTGCCAAATTCCGGTAATAACAGCCACACAGGTAAAAAATGCACTCTCCAAAGTTAAGAATACAGCATCCATGGGACCAGATGACATCCTGGGCTGTGAACTGGCACCTCACCTAAGTGTCATGTTTAATCATAGCCTCATCTCAGGTTTCATGCCCACTGAGTGGCGCAGAGCTGCAGTTATCCCACTTCACAAGGAGGGATCCACCATGGATCCCAGAAACTACCGTCCCATCAGTCTGACAAGCCTTATCTGCAAGGCCATGTAGCGTATTATCATGGAACATATAAACAAAGACATTGGCAACCTTCAAACACTGGACCTCACCCAGTTTGGGTTCGTGAAGGGCCAATCTTGTCTCCTGAACCTGATTGACTTCTTCGAATCAGTCTCCAGAGCCATGGACAAGGGTAAGGTGGTCAACACAGCCTATCTAGACCTTGCCAAGGCCTTTGACACCATCCCCCACTCTGGAATCATAGATAAACTTACTAAGCTGGGCATTAATCCTTACATCACCCAATGGGTTGCTAAGTGGCTTACTGATAGAACCCACACTGTAAAAGTAGCCGACTCCAAATCCAGCTCCAGACAATTGACAAGTGGAGCACCTCAGGGTTCAGTCCTGGGACCGCTCTTGTTTGGCATCTACTTCTCTGAAGTACAGGCCAACACTAAGGGACTCTGGCTAACAAAGTTCGCAGATGACTGCAAACTGGGAGCCATTACTGAATCCCCAAATGATGTGGATACTCTACAAAAGGGCCTTACAGAAACAGATGCTTGGTGCCAGAGCCATGGGCTCAAGCTCAATGCCAAGAAATGTACAGTTATCCCCTTTGGGAGAAACATGTATCCGTGAATTACCATATAGGTGGCAGTATACTAAACACCGAAAGTGTGATAAGAGACTTAGGGACACAGGTATACAGTGGTCTCACCTTCGATAACCACATCACCACAATAGCCAAGAAATCCTTCTATGTGGCACACCTCATCACTAAGGGCTGTTCATCCAGAAAAAAGGAGGTCATTGTCCCACTGTAGTCATCCGTCATTAGACCCATTATAGAATACAATGCCTGGTTTAGTATGTACCTCTCAAGACATCTGCAACAACTGGAAAGGCCGCAGAAATACCTCATTAAAAGAATCACAGGCCTAAAGCAAATGCCCTACGCTGACCGCCTTAAAAAAACTCCAGCTACACTATGTCACATATCATCTACTCAGAGGCAATCTCTGCTTAAAAGACAAGGCTATATCAAACCCAGAGCTGTTGGACATGCTACACTTAAAGAAATCCCAATCCCTCAGAGCCACACGCTACAGGTATCTAAACCTTGTCATCACAATAAACAAAACATACTGGAGGGATAGGTTCCTGACCCAGAGACTCCCCAGACTTTGAAATAGATTGCCCATACATGTCAAGCAGAGTGCCTGTTTGGCCCTCTTCAAAAGGAACCTTGACAATTGGATGAGAGAAAGGAAATTCACCCCGGGGATCATGTCAGTCACCCTGCTAGACAGGGGTCCAGGGAAGTAAATAGTGTGGGAAGAAATAGCCAGGGAATTGTTATGGCTAGGCTTGTATAGGCCCTAGGGCTGATAGCCTAGTACCAACCTATTAACCTATGAACCTATGAAAAAGAAATGCTCAAACTGGATCCAAACAAAGCACAAGGAGGAGATGGAATTTGTAATAATGACCTGAGAACACTTCAGCAAGAACTTACAGTACCATTATTTCTGTTATTTACCAGGTCATATAAATATGGGGAAATTCCTTAAGATTGGAGACATGTGCTTATTAAACCTGTCTTCAAGGGAAAGGGGGATAGGACAAACCCAGAGTCATATAGAACCTTAAGTCTACCTTTCATGTTGTGGAAAAATAATGGAGAAGGTAATAGCAGATAAGGAATTGTCAGAAGTGGGTAAGTTGGGACTCAAAACCATATACCAGCATGCATATGTTGAAAATAGATCTATTACCACCTGTTAACATGATGTACTATAACAATATAATAGCTATGAATGAAAAATAATTGTGCTGTGATATAATTTATAGATTTAATTTCAGCATTTAACAGGGTCATACACAAAGCACTGATCAATAAATTTGAACTGCTAGGTATTGATGTACTCTTGATAAAATGGATAGCTCCATGGCTTACAAATAGGACACGGCAAGTATCATACAGGAATTTGACAGGAGAAATTCTTGCTTACAGTCAGGGTGTTCCACAAGGGTGTGGCTCGCAGTGACTTGGATTTCTTTAGGTGGAGCATGTCCATCAATTCTGAGTTGGACATGTCTTTGTAAGTCAGGCAGAGATCACCTCTGAGTAAGCGATATGCCACTGAGTATTGCCGGAGTTTTTTCAGTCGGGCTGCATAGGACATATGTTTGAGGCCAGTAATCCTCTTGATGAGGTGCTTTTGTGGTCTTTCCAGCTGTTGGAAGTGTCTTGTGAGGTACATCCCAAATGGGGCATTGTACTCTATGATGGGTCTGATGAGTGACGAGTAGAGGGGCACTATAACCTCTTTATTTCTAGATGCGAACCCCTTAGTAATTAGATGGGCCACATAGAAGGATTTCCTAACTACTTTGGCAATATGATTGCCAAAGGAAAGATTACTAAATACCTGGGTCCCCAGATCTCTTATTACCTCTTCTGTATTAAGGGGGCTGCCGTCTATGTGGTAATTCGTGGGTGTTTTGCTTTTCCCAAACAGGATGACTATGCATTTTTTGGCATTTAGCTTGAGGCCGTGACTTTGACACCAGGTGTCTATCTCAGTAAGGCCTTTTTGAAAGATGTCCATGTCAGCCGGAGAGTTAATTATGGCTCCCAGTTTGCAGTCATCGGCGAACTTGGTTAGCCATAGTCCTCCTGTGTTTGCCTGTACTTCTCAGAAATATAGGCCGAACAGTAGGGGTCCCAGAACCAAGCCTTGCGGGACACCACTTATGACTGGTTTAGAGCCAGACCTGGAGCCCGCTATTCTTACTGTGTGAAATCTGTCTGTAAGCCAGTTGGCAACCCATCTTGTGACGTAGGGGTTTATGTTCAGGCTGGTGAGTTTTTCTATAATACCCGAGTGAGGAATGGTGTCGAACGCCTTGGCGAGATCAAGGTAGGCTGTGTAAACCACCTTTCCCTTGTCTATGGCCTTGGTGATTGTCTTGAAGACGTCAACCAGGTTTAGTAGGCATGATCTCCCCTTAACAAAGCCGAACTGGGTAGGGTCAAGTGTTTGGAGGTTCCCAATGTCTTTGTTAATGAGTTCCATGATGATGTGCTCCATAGCCTTGCAGACCAGGCTAGTCAGGCTTATGGGGCGATAGTTACCAGGGTCAGTTGTGGCCCCTCCTTTATGGAGTGGAATAACTGTTGCTGTGTGCCATTCTATGGGCAGGTAGCCTGTGGAGAGGCTGAGGTGGAACAGCGTGTTTAGGTGGGGGGTTAGTTCATTCTGTAGTTCATGCAAGACACAGTCTGGGACACTGTCTGGCCCCATTGATGCTGTGTTTTTGGCTTTTGAAAGGGCTGTTTTCACCTGTGCTTCTGTGATTTCGGGGTCACTACACTTTTCCGGTATTGTTGTGGGCCCTTTTGAAGGTGAGAGGGAGGTGAAGTTTGCACTGAATCTATCTGCCAGGATGTTGGCAATATCAGTAGGTTCAGTATATTCTGTGCTATTTTGCACTAGCTCAGAGCATATCTGCGAGTTGCCACTTAGATTCTTGACATAGCTAAAGAAGGCTTTGTGGTTATCTTTCGAATCCTTGGCTATTTTTCTTTTGAAGTTAGCCTTGGATGATTTTATGAGGGACCTTAGTTTCTTACTGATACTGATCAGTGATGTCTTTCCTTCTTGGGATTTGCTTTTTTTTCTGAACTAGTTTCTTCCTTCTGTTGTATAACCTGTTTATGGCAGTGGTCCACCAGACTGGTTTTCTTCTCTTAGGGGAGTGAGTCTTGGTTTTGCTAGGGATGGCACGATCCATGCATCCTTGTAGGTGCTCATAGAGTGCAAATGTAAAGGATTCTGCATCTTGGACAGTGTTATCCTTTAGCGTGGGGGCTGTGAAACTTACAACCTCTGCCTTAAGTAAGGTGAAGTTTGCTTTAGAAAAGTTTTTCACTGTGGTTTCCTTGGTTGGGGGTGGTGGTGGGGTGTGGACATCCAAGGTGATTAGTTTATGGTCTGATCTAACCAGTGACGGGTTGACCTCTGGTACGGAACACTTGTCGCCCATATTGGTGATGACCAGGTCCAATATGTTGTGGCCTCTGGTAGGGGAGTTTACCAGCTGTTCCAGGACATTTGAGTTGATAAATTCCAGGAAGCGCTGAGCCTGGGAGTTTGTACTCAAGTAGTTTTCCCAGTTAATGGTAGGTAATTGAAATCGCCCAATATCAGGGTGTTCAGTAGGACCTTCATGTTTTCCAGTGTCTCCAGAAAGGCGGAGTGGTGGTCCTGGGTCATGGAGGGTGATCTATAGCAGGCCACAATTTGCATTGCAGATTTTCCCGATGTTAGTTGCACATGGATGATCTCAGAGGTATCATGCTGCGCCACTAATCTGGAGGTGTGGGTATCCTTGATGAATATGGATACACCCCCTGCTTTTGTGTTTTGGTCCGTGTTCTGTGGCCGAAATGTGTGGTATGAGTTGTAGCCCAGTAGTGCTGGAGTGCTCTCTGGAGCCTTGAACCAGGTTTCAGTTACTGCACAGATGTCAAAGTTCTCCATACTTAGGAGTGCTTTGAGCACATGCATTTTGAGATTTAAACTCCTGGCGCTGAGTAGCATAACCCTCATTTTTTTACTTGTGCTGTTTATGGTGGTGGGTTTGAATTTTGAGCCTTGCCTAAAAAAGGAACTATGGGGGCAGCAAGAGCCTTGGCCAGTATTCAAAAGCCAAGGGGTGACAGGTGCAAGCAGTCTCTTGTGAAGCAACGCTGCTTGTCAAGCATGTCATCCCAGGCTGACAGATACTGGATCCCCTTTGAACGACACCAGAATCCTAGCCAATTGTTGAAATTGATCATTTTTTCTTTATAATGAGGTATCATTCTTGGTGAAGGCAGGATGCTACTCAGGGTCAGGGTGATACCTGCCTGGGCTACATAATCAGAGAGCTCTTCCATGTCTCTTTTCATGTAGTCCATGGAGGTACGTCTCAGGTCATTCACACCAACATGAACAATGACAGAGTCATATTTGTATTTGTTCTGGAGTGACCCGAGTGCTTGTGTTATGTGGCGGATTCTGGCTCCCGACAGGCAGCTAACAGTAACATTCTCCTTGTCCAGCCTAGTGAGTGGGGTGTCAGTGTGCCTGACTATTGAGTCACCTATTACTAATGTGTTAGGTATGTTATTTCACCTTAAGAGCTGTGATTGTGCGGCACATTAATTTTGTATTTTATGTGTAGTCTGGTTTGTGATGGGAGGTGCAGGTTTTGTGGGTGTCTGCTTTGGAGCTTTCTGATGCTTTTGCAGGTTTTTATTTAGAGCCTCCGAGTATGATTTCATGTATTTATGTGTATTTTTTGCCAGTGCTGGTTTAGTAGGTCTATGTGAGGCTGGAGATGTGGTGCAAGTGTTAACCGTCTCCTCATGACTGTCTGTTCCAGTCTTGGGTGGAGAGACCTTAGCCTCCAGTTTGGCTTTATAATTGCATCTCTTGCATATGTTATTGTTTTGTGGTAGGATGAGAGGGCTGTCTGTGTACATGAGGCAGTTGTAACATTGCCTCAGGATACCCAGATTCACCATCTTGTTATAGGATTGCTTCAAGTGTGATTTAGTAGAGATCTGGATGTTAGTCAAAACTGGTGAGCCATAGAGAAGACACCATTAAAGATAAGTGTCACCTGGGGTGATTCTAAGGGTTAAGCCTTTTTTTTGTTCTATAGAGTAGACCTAGCTTGTTATCAGTTATTTTTATACAGTTTTGTATGAGAAGACCAAACTTTAAGTTGTCATCTACAGTGATTCCAAGCAGTTTGGGGTGGGTAACTACTTCAATAGCTGTATTATTTAAAGATGTAATATGGAAGCTACATTTTGTATTGTTATGGGACTTTGGAAAAAATAGTAGTAGTTTAGTCATTTTGGGACTAAGTAAAAGTTGCTTTTGATGTAGCCACAGTTTGTCTGAGTTGAAGGCATTTTAGGATCATAGGATCATAGGAAGTTACTAGGATATTGGCCCTGAGGCCCTTATAAGCCTAGCCACAAGTTTAGCCCATGCATAGACAAATCAGCACCCGATGCCCTGTCCATCAGGGACACAGGTGGAATCCCAAAGATGCATTTTCTATTTCCCATCTATTTGCCATCTAGTTATCCAGGTTGCACTTAAAAAGGGGTAAAGAGGTACTGTGTTTGATATGGAGAGGGAGTCTATTCCACAGATGGGGGAGTCTATGGGACACAAATCTGTCCTGCCAACAAGTCCTACTGATGTCACAGACCAAGTTGAGGCCATGTGTGTGGGTAACTTGAGTGGAGCTTGACTTGCGGATATGCAGCAGTCCCATCAAGGAGGGGTCTGAGATCGCCTCGTATGCCAGACAGAGGTCACCTCTGAACAGTCTGTATGAAACAGAGAAGAGGGATAGGGCTTTAAGCCTTTCTGTGTATGGTAGATTTCTGAGGCCCTGGATTCTCTTGGTGAGGAAACTCTGTGGTCTCTCCATTTGCTGCATGTGCTTTGCAAGGTACATGCCAAATGAGGCATTGTACTCAATAACAGGCCTTATAAGGAAGAATACAGGGATTTTATGACCTCCTTTTCCCTGGATGAGATACACTTACTTATGAAGGGGGTCATGTAAAAAGCTTTCCGTATAATGGATGCAACATGTTGGTCAAAAGTCAGGTTGCTATCAATCTGGGTGCCCAAATCCCTCATGACTGACTGCGTGCTTAGGACATTGTAATTTATGTGATAATTTGTCAGGACATCACTCTCCCCAAAAGGAATGATGATTTATTCAACTTGAGGTCATGTTTCTGACACCAGTCATTTGTTTTGATGAGACCTTCTTGGAGGATGTCTCACCTGCATCTGTCACCTCTGGGCTTCCGGATACTGGCCAATGCTCTTGTCACCTCTTGCCTTTTTTAAGTGGTGCTCCAAAGACCAAATTACCACCGTAACTGCTACAAGCAAATGCAATCTGAGGGTCATGCTGCTCAATGCTAGAAGTCTAAATCTCAAAATGCACTCACTCAAAGCACTCCTTAAAATGGAGAACATCGACATTTGTGCTGTAGCAGAGACCTGGTTCAAGGCAGCAGACAGCAACCTTGCATTATGAGGCTATAACTCATTCCATACGTTTCGGCCCCAGAACTTGGACTGAAGCTCCAACGACAGTGGTGTTTTCATATTCAAAAAGGATGCGCACACCTCCAGACTGGTAGCCCAGCATGACACATCAGAGATATTTCAGGTGCAGCTAATATTGGGTAAGACAGTGATTCAGGACGTAGCCTGCTATAGGTCCCCAATCATGAGCCAAGATTCACACTTCACATTCCTAAGCACCTTGGAGAATATTAGGGTCCAACCTAACACTCTCATACTGGCCGACTTCAACTACCCCTCCATTAACTGGGAAAACTACTTATGTACCAATACACTTGCCCAATGCTTCCTGGAATTCATTAATTCCAATGCTCTGGACCAGCTCATTCTTACCTCCACTAGAGGTAGCAACATCCTTGACCTGGTCATTACTAAGATGGGTGACCATTGCTCTGTACCAATAGTCAACTCCTCCCTGGTTAGATCCGACCACAAGCTAATGACCTTGGAAATCCACACCCCTCCCACCCCCTTCCAAAAGGTAACCACCATGAAAAACTTTTCCAAAGTTAACTTTGGGCTACTAAAAACAGAGGTGGCTAACTTCACGGCACCCATGCAATTGGAGAACAGCTGCATGACCACAGAATCATACACTAATGCCCTGTACAAACACGTACACAAATGCATGGATCTCACCATACCCAAGAGAACCAAGATGCGCTCCTCCAAAAAAAGGAAGCCAATATGGTGGTCCCCTGCCATAAACAAACTCTACAACAGAAGGAGGAAACTGATGAGAAATAAGGTGAAGTCCCAAGACTGGAAAAACTCCCTTATCAGCCTCAACAAAAAGTTGAGATCCCTTATCCAAATCCTCTAAAGCTAGCTATGAAAACAGAATTGCAGCAGATAGTAAAGCCAACCACAAGACCTTCTATAGTTATTTAAAGAATCTCCACGCAATACCCAGATTTGCTTGGAGCTGTTGCACAATGGCACTTCCTATACCGAGCCAACAGATATTGCCAATATACTGGCCAACAGATTCAGTGCCAACTTTACCTCTTTCTCCCCCACCAAAGGACCAATCACAATACCAGTAGATTGCCAGGCACCCAGTATTACTGCTGCACAGGTTAAAACAGCACTGTCGAAGGCCATGAATACAGCTTCTATGGGACCTGACAATATCCCTGGCTGTGTTCTACATGAACTACATAGTGAAGTGGCACCTCACCTGTGTGCCCTGTTCAATCACAGCTTCACCTCAGGCTTTGTCCCTACCCAATGGTGCACTGCTACAGTCATCCCTCTTCACAAAGGAAGAGCGACTACAGACCCTGGGAACTATTGCCCTATTAGCCTGACAAGTCTGATATGCAAAGCTATGGAATGCATCATCATGGACCTAAGAAACAGAGATATAGGGAACCTCCAAACTCTGGATCCCACACAGTTTGGTTTTGTGTAGGGTAGATCATATCTGCTCAACCTGGTCGACTTCTTTGAGTCAGTCACCAGAGCTGTGGATGAAGGCAAGGTGGTTCATACAGCCTAGCTTAATCTGGCGAAGGCCTTTGATACCATTCCCCACTCAGGAATCATAGGAAAACTCACTAAACTAGGCATCAACCCCATATCACTAGGTGGGTTGAAAACTGGCTCACAGATAAAACCCAGAGTGTGAAAGTAGCTGACTCCAAGTCAGACTGTCGACCAGTCACAACTGGAGTCCCACAGGGTTTGGTCCTGGGTCCTCTCCTGTTTGGTATCTACTTCTCTGAAGTTCAGGCCAACACAAAGGGACTCTGGCTGACAAAGTTCACAGACGATTTCAAGTTGGGAGCCATAATTAACTCCCCAAGTGATGTTGACATCCTACAGAAAGACCTCACTGAGACCAATGACTGGTGTCAGAACCATGGCCTTAAGCTCAATGCCAAAAATGTGTCATCATCCCCTTTGGGAAAAACCCGGTTCCCATGAATTACCACATTGATGGTAGTCCACTGAACACAGAAGGTGTCATAATAGATCTGGGCACACAGGTTGACAGCAAATTCTCTTTTGACCACCACATTGCCACTGTGGTCAGAAAGTCCTTCTATGTGGCACATCTCATTACTAAGGGTTTTGCATCCAGGAAGAAAGAGGTCATTGTCTCCTTCTACTCTTCCCTCATTAGGCCAATCATCGAGTACAATGCCCCATTTGGCATGTACCTCACTAAACACCTACAACAACTGGAAAGGCCACAAATATACCTCACAAAGAGGATCTTAGGCCTTAAACACTTGTCCTATATGGATAGACTCGAAAAACTCCAACTATTCTCTGTCTCATATCGCCTACTTAGAGGAGATCTCTGCTTGACTAACAAAGCAATATCTGCCCAGCTCTGTTAGAAATGCTACATCTAAAGAAATCCCAATCCCTCCACACTGCAAGCTCCAGAGGCCTCAACCTCATTACCTCAATCAACAGAACAAGCTGGAGGGACAGGTTCATAACCCGGAGACTGCCCATGCTATGGAATAGACTTCCCATACATGTCAAGCAAAGGACCTCACTGGCCCTCTTCAAGAGAAATCTTGATGAGTGGATGGGAAATAGAAAATTCACCACGGGGATCACTCCAGTGGCTCTACTTGACAGCAGCACTGGGAACTAAGGTCAAGTGGCACGATGCCAGGGTAATCCTGTGGGCTAAGATTGTAAAAGCTCCAGGGCCATTAGCATAGTACACACCTATAAACCTATGACAGTGCCCAGCTTGCAGTCATCTGCAAACTTGGTCAAACATAGCCCACTGGTTTTGGCCTGCACCTCAGAAAAGTATATCCCAAATAACATAGGCCCCAAGACTGAACCCTGGGGTACGCCACTTGATATTGGTCTACTGCTTGAGGTGGCTTCCTCTATTTTGACTAGGTGGGTTCTGTCAGTGAGCCAGTTAGCTACCCATCTGGTAACATACGGATTGATGCCTAATTGAGAGAGTTTATCTATTATGCCCGAGTGGGGAATAGTGTTGAAGGCTTTGGCCAGGTCAAGGTAGGCGGTGTGCACTGTCTTCGCCTCATCCATGGCTTTGGTGACTATCTCAAAAAAGTCGACCAAATTTAACAGACATGACCTCCCCTTGATGAAGCCAAACTGTGTGACTGAGTGTTTGGAGGTTGTCAGTGTCTTTATTAATTAATGAGGTTCATGATAATTTATTCCATGGACTTGAAGATCAGGCTAGTTAGGCTAACGGGGTCTATAATTTCCCGGATCAGTGGACGCTCCACCTTTGTGTAATCGGATGACAGTGGCTTTCCTCCAGTCAGCTGAGACAAAGCCGGTACTCAGGCTTTTGTTGAATAGGGCAACTAATTTTGCTGCAAGTTCCTGCCTGAGTTTGTGTAGGAACACTGAAAATAGAATAAGGCAATGACAAGGAACTAGCCAAAGGGCTTTTAATAAAATGAGTGCTTTTGTAAAGTTTAATAACTAAACATCTTCAGACAAAAGCAGTAACAAAAACGAAATGAATAAATAACCATTCAAAAATCACATGCTCATGAAAGTCATCACATGGCAATACATTTCAATCATTCATTAGTTCTACATTCAACAACCCCACCTCTTCCAACCAAAAATACATATCGACAAATAAAAGTATATATAAAATTAACCATTTTCTTAGAAATGTTTTTACATTACTTTTAAAGGTTTCTTGTCTTGATAAGCTTCACAGCTTATTAAAAGCCTTTTGCCTAGTTTCTTGTCATTGCCTTATTCTGTTTTCACTGTTCTGGTTTTGGTTCTTAGTTTGTTGTGAGTTCATGTAGGATGCAGTCTGGGTTGTTATCGGGTCCCATGCAGGCTGTATTTTTTGCCTTTGAGAGAGCAGTGATGACCTGATCCCTAGATATAAGGGGAAGGGGGCAGGTACTGGGAATGTTCTGATTTACTAATGGGGGGACAGAGGGTTGAATCTGTCAGCCAGCAAGTTTGCTATATCTACGACATTTGTATATGTGGTGTCCTTGACCACCAGTTCTGAACAGATATGGGTGCTACCTTTGAGATTATGGACATATGTGAAGAAGTTCTATGATTGTCTCTAGTAGATGTGGCCAATTTGGACTCGAAGTTTGCTTTGAAGGATTTCACTAGTGCTCTTATTTGCTTGTTCAGGCTAAGAAGAGATTGCTTCCAATTGGGCACCTGCTCCTTCTTGGTCCTGGACAGCAATTTTCTCCTTTTGTTTTAGAGCTTATTTATTGTAGATGTCCACCAGATAGGTTTACTCTTCCTTGCGGAGGATGATTTAGTTCTGTCAGGCATTCCTGATTCCATGCATCTATATATATTTTCATATAGTAATTTGGTATAGTTTTGGATAGGGGAGGGGGCTGTGAAGCTGTTTATACCATCTCTCAGGAGGCTATAATCTTCTTTAGAGAAGTTTTTTTTGCTTGACCCTAGCTAGACAGCAGTCGGGGGAGATGGTGACTTTGAACATGACCGCTTTATGGTTGGATCTTACAAGGGAGGATGATATTGCAGGGATGCTGCAGTGGTTACTCATATTGGTTAATACCTAGTCCAAGATATTATCACCTCTTGTAGGGCCATTGACTAGCTGTTCCAAAGAATTTGCATTGACAAAATTGAGGAATCTCTGGACATTTGTGTTCTAGCATGAGTAGGTCTTTCAGTCTATGTTTGGGTAGTTAAAATCACCCAGGATCAGGGTAAAGGGTTGAATTTTGATAGCTTCAAAGAGGCCTAGATAGGCAGTTTGGGGATCTTGAGTCAGATTTGGGGGCCAGTAGCTTGCTATGATTTGTATAGGGGTTTTATCAGTGGTTAACTGCACCTGGAATGTCTTCTGTGCGTCATACTGTTTGACCAACCTGGAGATGTGTATATCTTTAATATATATTAAAACTCCACCTCTAACCAGGTATGGCTGGGCTGCTCTTCGAAGCTTTGAACCAGGTTTCTGTGACTGCACAGATGTCAGCATTTTCCAGGGTTAAGAATGCGTGCAATGAGTGTAGTTTCATGTTTAGACTCCTAGCGTTTAGCAGCATGACCTTTAGTTTGCATTCTGATGAAAGTTTTATGTTGGTAGTTTTAACCTTATCACTTTTTCTAAAAAAGGCAATATGGGGGAGGCATGTGCCTTTGCCAGAATCCTGAAGCCCAAGTGAGACAGATGCAGGCCATCTCTGGCAAAGCAATGTGGTCTGTCGCTTATATCTTCCCAAGCTGGCAGGTACTGGATCTCCCTGGAATGCCACAGGAAACTAAGCCAATTGTTAAAGTCAGTCATTTTCTGTTTGTATTGAGACATCATTCTGGGTGACGGTAGAATGCTGCTTAAGGCTAGGGACATACACACCCACCTGGACTATGACAGAGTCATAACACTACCTGTTGTTGAAAGACTTGAGTGTGTGTGTGCTATGAATGATTTTGGCCCCTGACAGGCAACTAACCATGACTTTTTCCTTATCCAGCCTGGTGAGATGCACATCCGTGTGTCTCGAATGAAGTCTCCTATGACTAATATGTTGGGTTTATGGTTAAGCCTTAGTGGTTGTGAGACACAGGTGTGTGAACTATGCATGGTATGTGGTGTGGAGGTCTGTGGAGATCGAGTGTTTTTTTGCCTCGGAGGTTTTTCCTCAGAGGTCACCTTTGTTTGGGTATGTTTTTGTTGAGGACCTCCACATATATGGGTGTGTATTGTGTAGGTGTGCGTGGTGTCTGAGGTGTAGTGATTGTGTTGACAACTTTCTCAGTGCCAGATATTCTGGCTTGTGAGGGAGAGAGCATGGACTCTAGGTTCCTAATGTAATTGCATCTCTCTCAAATTGTGTTCCTAGATGGCAGTAGTAGGTGGTTGCCTGTGTACATAAGACAGTTGTAACACTGTCTCAGGATGCCCATATCAAACAGACTGGCAGAAGAAACTGTAGGAAATTGTCCAGCCATATTTTTCAGAATCTAAGAGGGAAGGCCAGGGAAAGCTATGGGGTAAGCCTAAAGCCCGTGCTTAAACCAAAACTAAGAGCTTAGTATTAGGTAGACTAAGCTAATGAGATGGGACTAGGAGGAGTGTCCTTTAGAAAATGTACAGTAGGGGTGGCCAACAGAAAAAGCCACAAACTATAAGAACACAACAGTAGGGTGGCAGGATGGGGAGAAAACAAAAATTCAACCAGAGATCAGAAAATATATAAATTGAGACACAGAAAAGTAAATAAATCAAACAAATAAAAACAGTGCAGTAAACTAGTGCAGAACTGTCACACAAATAAATAAAAAAACAATGCAGTACTGATAAACAAATAAATACAACCAGCGCAGTGCTGGTAAGAAACACTGAACAGTTAGATAAAGTGCAAAAAATATACTTATGTAGCTCTGTATTTCAGATTGTTTAAGAAGCACTCTCCGTCAGGCACAAATGGAGCTTTAACAGGATGAACAGATGAGATCTGGGCTGTCAGATGAGCAGATGCATACTGAATAGGGTAAGCTTGCTGAGATGAGGTATATAGGTTATTGATGAAAATGTTAAAGATCAGTGGACTGAGAATAGAGCCATCAGGAGCTCCCATTTTAACCAGGAAAAAAGGGAGAGCAAGAAGAAAGCTATTTGACACATTGATATCTTTCAGAGATATAGTTAGATAACCATAGAAGACTTGGTCTGGAAAGGTCCAGACAGGACATTTGAGTCAGACGTTTCTCATGTGAAACTGCATCAAAGACTTTTGAGAGATCTAGAAAAACAGAAGTGATAAACTTTCCTTAGTCTCTAGCCTTATTAATGGTGTCAGAAAAGTTGAGGAGAGCAGTAATGATGCTATGACCTGGTTAGATACCATGTTGTATTGGATTTAGGAGATCATTTTGCAAGAGCTACTGAAGGAGATGCTTATGAATATACTTTCCCAGGATCTTATAAGGGGGGGATAATGATGCAATTCACCTAAAGTTAGAGATGTCAGAGGAGTTACCTCCTTTATGGAGGGGAAGAATGAAGAATTTGTTCTACAGGGCAGGGACATGGGAGTCTTGAATAGATCAGTTAATCAGAACTGAGACTGAGTATGTTATACAGCAGGCAGTGAGCTTGAGGGACTCATTAGGGAGATCATCAGCAGAAGGAGAACAGGGTTTAAGTTTCTTTAGTAACTGTTTAATATATGATGTGGAGACAGGTTGGAGACTGAAGACATGGATGTCAGGACTAGTAGAGTTTTGAGATAGATTAAATTCTTGGAGAGAGCTGGAGGTAAGAGACACTATGATGATGATAAAGAAAGTATTACATTTGGTAGCTGTTTCTGAGGAGGATAATTCTAGATATGAGTCTGGTGAGGAAGGACAGCCAGACTGAAAAATTTTCTTAACTGAGCTCCGGAATTTCTTTAGATTAATGCAGCACAAAGAAATGGCAGACAAGCAAAAGTTGGAGCCACACAAACCAAACTTGTAGAAAAAAGTAATGACTCCAAACAACTGCAGCTGAGGATCCAACAGTTTAATGAAAACACCATTTAAAAAGCAAGGTCATTTGTAATATCACCACCCCTGTTAATCAGACTAACAAGCTGTAAAACAAAGAACTTAAATGAATGACATGCTTGCCAAAGCATTGGTGTCTCTGTTCCTTTGAATATCATAAACATGCTCTAAAATCCTGTGCCTAAGGGTGCAGTTTATCTTTCCAATATAGAATGCATCACAGGCAGTGAAGATAGCCACATAAACAAGATCAGAGCTTCCACAATGTGGAAAGTGGTCAAATAAAAACTTAAACCAGTAGCTGATGAAAAAAAGAAGTACAAGAAAATATAAATTTTCAGGCTCTACATGTTCCACATTTAAAAGTGCCACAATGAGTGGATTTCAGAGAAAAACATTTTTTAGCATTTCTATAACAGAGTTGTCTTTTCAAGGAAAGATTATTTCTAAAACTGAACTTTGGTTCCTGGTCATAACTTTCTTGACATCAAGATCTGATAAAATTATGGGCCAATGTATCTTAACAATTTCACAGAACTGCCCAATATTACTCGAATATATAAAAGCAGGTCTGTTCTTAACATGAGCAACTCTGTTGTCTCTGCTTGTGTCTAATTCCACTCTCTCAGACAAAAAAGGTCAACCTATAGTTGCTCTGCTATCACCTACCTCATTAATACACAGACCAAGCTCTGTGGGTATGTAACCACTTCTAATAAAATCTTCCCTCAGTCTTAAAAAAATGCCAAATTTAAGTTAGCATCATTAGTATGAAGCCTCATAGTCCTCAGAAACTGCCCTTTCATAATATTATTTGATACATGCCTGGGATACATACTAATATTGTAAAGAAGAGTATTCTTCTTACAGTCTTTCCTACAAAGATTAGTATCAAGTAGTTTAAGTTCATCCTTATTAATACTCACATCAAGGAAGTTAATACATTTGACAGATGACTGGGCACTAAATTTCAGGAAGGTATGGAGGCATTTTATACTGCGGTGGTGGTGCTGCGGTAGCGTTGTCACCTCACAGTAAGATGTTGTCTTGTTTGATTCTCAGCTATAGCGTCTTCTGTGTGGAGACATGTGTGAATGGGTGTACCTTCATTGAAGGTTGTGCGTTAGGGCCGGCAACTCGGCACGTAAAATCTACTGCCAATCATTAGCGGACCAGAGTTCCGCTGTGGCAACCCCTAACTGGGAAAAGCCGAAAGACACAACATAGAGGCATTTTATAAATTCATTAAGCTTAACGTCTGTATTTCCTCAAATAAAAAATATGTCATCCACAAAGCATCTTTAAATGTATACAAACACAAAGAGGGGGCTATCATCTCTCATAGTGACGGTACTATGTTGGCACATGCAGTGCCCATTGCAACACCTCTCTTTTGGATGTAAAATTTATTTTCAAACATAAAAGCATTATTTTCCAAGACTAGTTCAAGTAGTGTACATATAACTTCAGTCTTATTCACATCAAAAGATGTCTTACGAACTAGGAAAGTATGAATACTCTCTATACAGTACTCATTAGGGATCGCAGTAAATAATGATACTATATCAAGAGTAACTAACAAAAAAAATGGTATTCCCATGGAAATCAATTGAGCATGTATGCAAGTCCTGCAAAAAGGACTTGGTATCTCTCAAAATTGTAGTTATAGAATCCAAAAGTGGTCCTAAGTTCTTTTCAATATAAACTGATAAAGGCTCAGTAACTCAGCCTTTACTAGAAAGGATGGGTCTCATCAGATGGCTCATACTATCCTTATGGACCTTAGGTAGTCATATAAAACAAGTATAACAGGATGTAACACCTCTAGATAATCATATAACCTTGAGTCTATGAGACCAGTCATTAGAAGGTCATACAAAAAACATGCACTCTATCAGTAAGCACTTGTATGTTGAATTTCATAACATTCACATGTTAAATCATCAGAAAGTATGCTAAGGACCTGTTCAATATAGAAAGATCTATCCATGATCACAATCCAGCTCCCTTGCCAGCTGGTTGAATTTCCAAATGTGCGGCCTCATATAGCTCTTTAAGGGCTAGGGCATCTACAGCTGACAAATTAGAAAAATGAGATTTATGCACAGAATTGAAACTCTTATGGATCTCATCATCACATAAAGAAACAAAAGATTCTCGAGTTCATGGTGGGGGAGACAAAAGCACTAGGCTTTTTAAAATAAGTTTCACTAGTAGTTTGTTCTGAATAAAGAAGTGATAATGATAAGTTTCATGCAAATAGCGTAAGATCAACCAATACTTCAGTCAATGTGGATTGTTGAATAGGTATGAAAGAAAGGCTTTTAAGTACTGCTAGCTATTGAGCTGTTAAAACAAAATAAAAACTGTTAAAAAGCAAACGGTCTATTTCTTGCTCCTTGTCTGTATCGAATTGTTGGTGCTGTGATAGTGCATACGTCCCCTGGGGGCTCTGCTCCTCAACCGGCCCTTCCTTTGACTGTTGTCTATCGGTAAAGGGGCTTGCAGGGTACAATCTGTAGAAAGATCATCAGTGATTGCTGTGTCAGTGCTAGAGGCTGCTCTCTGTTTTCTTAGTTCTTTCATTCTAGTCACAGGTTCATTAGAACAACCTGCAGTACTCTTGTCATTACAGGTAAGAACAGTAGGAGGGGCAGGTACCACAGATCCGTCAGTCACTGAAGTAGTTGTAACATCAGCAGTAGGCACCAACACCTTATTGTCACGTGGCCATGAAAATACATATCCCAATTTCTCTGGATTATTTTTATGATTACCCTGTGGGTCAAAGTAATATTTGTTTTATGTCTAAGTGAATTTGCTTTGTGGTGAGGTTGTGCAACTCCTTGTACAAATCTAAGGTTTGAGCTTTTTTTCTTTCTGCCATTGTTTCCAAGCTTGTCATGTTTTTGCATGAGAATTATTAAAGATGAAGGGGGCAAGGGTATTTGAGGTATTCATGAATACATTGTTGAATTTATTGACAGTGTTGTCTAGGGTTGGGTTTTGAGTGGAGACCAGTTAATGGATTTTAATAGATTTTTAAGTGTATAAGGATGAATGTTAGAAAGATTTTGGACAGTCCCATACTAATGTTATTTTAGCTGGTAGGTGATTTCTCGATTGTTGAATATAGGGTTGAGATGAGTAGGGGAACAGATCAGCTTTTTGAGCCCATACAAGTTAAGATTAAGGTACTACTAAGGTAGTAGTTGTCACAGATAACTAGCTAATGTTAAAGTCACAGGCAAAAGAAGAAGTAGCATCACCAAAGGCAGAGCACATCAAAATATAAAACTCCAAAACCAAATGGTTCTGCCACCAATTCCACTTAAAAACACTTAAAACCTGAAAACTTTAATAAAATATACGATGATAAGACAAAATAAAATAAAAACACTGGCTCATAAACCGGATAAGCACTTTCGGTATAATACCTTGTTCACATCCTAAATGTGCCAGTGAAACTTCTTAAATACCTTCATTTCCTAGTATTCACTCACTTAGATGCATTTAGTAACCATCGCAGCATACACACCCTTTTAATTATGTCATGTTGAGTGCTGATGAGCTTTCCCTTTTAGTGCAGGTTTTAAAGGGACAAATGCATTCAGACCTGGTGACTGATCTGATTGCAAATTCATTATTCACTTCATCTCTTCATTTTCTGTTTGGTTTACTAAATCCCCACCTCTTGGTGTTTCATGAAGCCTAACTAGTGCCATGAACTTGAAAGAATGACTGTCATTTATACGAATATGCATATAAAGTGCATTGCTGGTAACTTTTTTTCTTATGTCAGATAAGTGCTTTAGGATATGTTCCTTGAGCATTTGATTAGTTTTCCGTATGTAGTTTGCCTTGCAGTGACTGCAGGTTGCCACATAGATATGTTCTTACTCCAACATTTTGCAAATCCTTCAAACGTATAGTTCCTTTTAGTCAGGGGATGTGTAAAAGTATTTGAGATGTTTATATGAGAGCATGCCTAGCAACTTCCACATCTGAATGTTCCAACTCTCCTGTTCATCTGAAAACTCCTGTCTTCAGAAATAGCTTCAGTTTCTGTTTTATAACATAATAGTCTTTTTAGGTTTTTCCTGTTCTTAAAAGAAAAGCTGGGTTGATCTCCAACAATTTCCCTAATTTTGTTGTCAGATGTTAGCACTGGCCAAAATTTTCTGATGGTATTACAAATAGCAAAATTGTCAGTACTATATGTGAACTGGCATCTCAGATTGGACTTTACCTCCATTCGCTTGATCTTAACTATTTCACCTTGGTCCGAGAAATAGGGTCTTCCCCTCTGAGAGCATAGTTCCAAGGTAGTTGCTTCATTGGTCTGTGCCTCTTTGACTTTGTATCCTCTCTTATTAAAGTCATTGATAAGTTTAATTTGCTCCTCCCTATAATCCTCATCCCTCGTGCAGAGCTTGGACACTCGAGTTAGTTGGTTAGTCACTATGTTGTCAAGAACATGCCTGGGATGCATGCTAGTATTGTGTAGTAAATGATTGCGCCATACAGGTTTCCTGTACATTCTAGTATTGATGCTTCCTGTGTCATCTAACATTAACTTAACATCCAAGAATTCTATCTCTGTATTAGAAGATGTCACTTCAAACTTCAAAAATGAAGTTGTGTTGGTCATAAATTGTACAAAATGTTCCAAGGAGGTTAAATCGCCATCCCATAAGAGAAAGACATCATCCACAAATTGATTATAGAAAACTATGTTTCTATTCCATTTGTTGTTAATATCCATTTTCCATAGCTCTTCCCATCTTGCCAGGACCAGAGTGGCATAACTATTTGCGCATGGAGTTCCCATCGCTACCCCCGACTTCTACCAGTAGTAAGTACTACCATACAGAAACACATTGTTATATAAGACCAATTCCAAGAGACTACATAGTAAATGGATATCATTGGTTGCTTTGTGCTTCACACCAAATTCTCTGGTCGCTTCAATCCCCAAATCATTGGGTATGGACGTGAACAAACTGTTCACATCCATAGTTACCGATAATAAATTCTTACAAGTATTCAGCTGTTGCAGTTTCTTGTAAAGTCTACTTAAGAACTTAGCCGAGTCCTTGATCACTGCATGTGCGTAAGGTAGCAATTTCTTTAACTCCCCTTCTATAAAAGTCAAATAAGATAATGGTTTCAGTAGTAATATTAGGTAGTAGTTGGAGTGTTCAATGTCACAGATAACCAGCCGTTGATAAAGTACCTAAGATAATGGTTTCAAAAGTAATATTTGTAGTTATCCAGCAAAGAATTTCTTCTAATAAGCTAATATTATTACCCGGTTGTGTGTACAGGGTAACTATACAAAGCATCTTATGTTTATTAACATTGAAAAGAGAGATAAGAAGTTCTGCATTTTGGAAGGTTGGTATGTTAGTGTTCTGGGGTGAGAAATTTACACATTTATTATATACAGTTGCAATACTTAGCACTTTTTTGTGTAGTCTGTAGCCAGGGGACAAAATTTCAGAATCTTATATATATATATATATATATATATATATATATATATATATATATATATATATATATATATATACACACATACATTATTTTATATATATAAAAATATATAAATACATTTTTATACATATATATATATATATATATATATATATATATATATATATATATATATATATTATTATATATATGTATGGGTCGGGTTTCCTTTATCCAAATTACATTATTTCAAAAAACAAAAATATGACCCCACTTCCACGAAAGTACACTTCAATGAAAGTGCACTTTCACGAAAGCCGATTCACCGAATTGGCTAAATAAACAAAAATATTCAAAACACAGTTTTGCAGGGGGCAAGCCCCCCTGCACCACCATGCAGCCCCCCACTCCCCACTACATAAATATACTAACTCAGAGATCGCATTTCAGTGGGGAAAACGTTATATTTCCTTACCCTACTGTACTGTGCTTCGGTGAACCAGCTTTCGCGAAAGTGAACTTTCGTTGAAGTGCACTTTCACGGAAGTGGGGTTGTAGTTTTCTTTTTCTGAAATAATGTAATTTTGATAAAGAAAAGTAGACCCATATATATATATATATATATATATATATATATATATATATATATATATATATATATATATATATATATATTTTTTTGGGGGGGGGGGGTAAAGAATGATAAATTTCCAAAAATAAATAAATTAAGCAACAGCAGGAGCTAGTCACTTTTTCTTTCAAGACTGCCAATCAATTATAACCACTTTAGCTACATGCATCTCACATGTATGATTTACATACTAAAATATGGAAACAGTTAACAAATGACAACAGGGGTCACTTTGAAAGACAGACTGGCTCTATACACATCAGTTATATCCACTTAACTATGTACACTCAGGTGTTTGAGTTTGATCACTTGTAAAACATGAGTGGTTACAGTAATTATTTTTAACTTGTTTTACACAAACACACTCTAGCCATGCAAAACCAAATGAATGACTAATTCAGTGACCAGTAAAACAAAAATATGCACATTTTTAGTTATCTGCCCCCCAACACAAATATGGCACAAAATACCTATCTAGTTAAGAAACAAATAAATATAAAGACACTGCCTTATTCTAGCAGATCTGTCACTTTGTCTATGCATGCCTCAGCTCTTAGAAAACTAAAAGTGAGGACATATTAATATATTTTACTTGTTAAACACAGTACAGTGCAGTACGTACAGTAGACCTGCAAAACAAAAAGATTTCCTCTCCCTCATTAACTGTCTTAAAAAAAACTATTACTTCACTCCTCAAAAACTAAAACTATGCTCTTCAGAACCTCCACGAAAAGGCAAAAGAACACCAAATCACTTCTTATTGTTGACCACCTTAACAATGCTGTTGTGCAAGTGAACACTTGGCATCTGACTCGATTCCTCACTTAGCTTCCACCACCATCGCAAAAATTCCAGGAAAAAGACAAACTCCCCACTCATCTGGGCTACCAAAATCTCCTCTTTACTCTCCCGTCCAACAGGAAATGCTATTGGCAAAGGTGTTATTCTAGAGCAATTTGAGTACTGCCGACGTCTTGTAGCATCAGCATCCGAACTCTAGCACCAGCCCAGCAATCACCAGCTGCATTTGACACTTCATTACCCTTTCCCCAAAGTATGACCAACACTGTCTTACACTAGCCAAATTCAAATCGCTGGCAGTTCAGCAATTAGCCAATTGACTGCTTGACTTTCAACTTTTCTGATTTCTGAAACAAAATTCCTGCCCTTCTCTTCTTTCTAGCTTACCTAGGCAGCCTGAGTCATATAACCTTCATTCTCATAGCCATTCATGGCCTCTTATGCAAGCACCTAAAAGCAGACTTCAGTGCTCTAACAACTTCTTTTCTACCCTTGGACCCAAGCTCTGGAGGGATCTTCCATCAAATCTTAAAGACCTCACTAACTACTCTTCCTTTTGGCCATGACTTAAAGAACATCTCACAGAATAAACTGCTTGTAAATGTAATGTTTCATGTCACGTAATCTAGTCACTCTAATCTCCAGCACATACTTTCTGTCATTTTCACTGTAGTATCTCTTCTCTAACTCCTAATGTCACTACTCTTACTGATGTAAATATTGTACATTGTGATTTCTGTTGAGTACCTTCTTAAATCATTTTTCTATTTTATATTAAATATTCCTTTGCTTTTAGTGTGCTCTTTTATTGTACAAAATACTTATTTTTTTCCACTTAATGTGTGTTCACATTCTGGGTTGAGACTGAAATTATTCCAATGGGTGCTCTACCCCAGTTAACAAATTGTATAAGCAAATAACAATTCCACATACTACAAACAAAACTGACAATTAGCCGCTTAAACTTTGCAAACTAAAAAAAAATATATGCATCCCATCCCCTAATGTTGAGCTAACCACAGCAGAAAAACAGCTACATGTTAATAATACACTTCACATCCCCATGATCTCCCCTCTTTCTCCACACACCTTCCGGATGAAACATGTAGTGCTATCATTTATCACATTAGTGCTTATTTCTACTTACCCCTCTCTATATCTGATGGAGATTAAGCAGCTCTAGAGTGTTCTTTCTGACAGTAGACCTCTTGGAGCTAAAGCTTCTCTCATCCAGTCTAGATATTTTCCAAAACTGCCGTTAGAAGAACAGTTAATTACCTAGATCTTTCATAAGCAACTGACAATTAAGGGCATAGACAGCTGAGCAATAAAAAATGGTTCACAGCTGTCAACTAGTTAAAGGTGCTATTATTGCCCAGATACATTTTTGTCTGAAGCAGACCTCATAGATTGCAGCCTGCATTGACAACAGTCTTCTAGTCTAAAAAGTACTACCTGTGTTCAATGCTATCAGACCTATCTGACAGCACCTACAGTGCTGAAGAGTCAGCTCTTAGGTTTTTCACCGCAACATCCCCAGAATCTGGGAAATGGTTGGTTCCCGTCATACCAGCCATTTTTGCAGAAAAATGGAAAATCAAGTTGTCTCATTTCTTATCAAGAGTAGTCAAGAGTAGTCCTTGCAGCTGACACATTCATGTAGGGTTTCTGGATCATGCAGGGGTACTTAATCATTCTAGTAGAGCTGTTACAGCAACAGAGGCAGTCCCTTCAGAAATGACGTGTCATTGTTCATCTTTCAGAAACCGATCTTCTTCGTGTTGTTCCTTCAGGCTGGGGCGTATTTTCTTTACCAGTTTTCTTGTTTGTCACAATGGTCAACGATGTTTATAATGTTGTTATCAAAGTCATACTTTTTTATCTAGCTGACCAATGTCACTCCTGTAATGGGAATGTGTAGAGTTTAGTACTTGTTTTTCCACTACAGGCAACTAAGCATTCTACCATGACATTAGATTTTGGACAAAAAGGTGTTACCATTCTAAGAGGGATATCTTGGTGGTTAAATAACTGTTTGAAATGATTGGTACTATGAGGAAGTCTGTTGTCAGATTTAATAGAAATTGGTACAGCAAACAAAGGGGAAAAACTCGACTTACAGTTTTATCATAGTATGCATAGCTGTGGGTCATATAGATTCAGTAACACGAAACTTTGAGTATGTCTCTAACAACTCTAGCTAACCATCTGCATTACCGAATGAATTATAAGAATAAGACTTATATCAGCCCTCGGCAGTTTAGGGCAGTTCAGACATCTGGGCCATCACACTGTCATTTTTTATGTTGTTAGGCTGGTAAACCTGACTGTCATGAGGTTGTTTATCTATCATGTTGCATGCACCCAAGGACCAAATTAGTCCCCCTGTTTAAGGCCTATGTTCTTATTACTTTTATTTACGCTTATTGTGCAAAAACAACTGACTTTCCTGCAGGGTTCATGAAATTATTCATCTCGATCCCTTTAACAGACACATAGCTTTTACTGAAAACACTGCCTTATCATTCATTTCTCTGTATTTTTTTTCTTTGCCTGAGTACTTCTTCATTCATTAGTCAGCATTTAAATCACCGATGTGTTCCTTGGTTCACTTATTTTTCATACAGAATTGTATCTCTCAGTACGGTATTTTTTTTCTTTTTTTAGTTTCTGTTTTGGTTAGATTATAACAGTAATCTCTTTTCCTAGTACACCTCAAGATGTAATTATCTGATTCTCTCTCTATTTTATCTACATCTCTGTCTTCAACTACACTCTTCAAAAAGAAACTAAAACAATACCTTACAAACCATTGGCTATGTCCCTGTTCAAACCCTGGCTAAGACTATCTCTGTCTATTTTCATCATAATCAGTCTTTCCAGGTTTCTTACTCACTTTATTGCCACTTTAAGGCCTCTACCTTCTAGTTGCTCTAGTTGCTCTTATTGCACCTAAGAAAGATGTAATTTATCTCTTTCTGTCTCTTGATGAGTTTCTCCCCCTCCACTTACTCTCCCAATCCTGTTTTTAACTACCCTGTTCTTCTGTTCCTTACTTATAACTTTGAGATGGGAATCTCCCATATCCTTCTGAAGACTTTCTTCCCACAGTGTTCACAAAAAAAAAAACAAAACTAAGGATTATCTTATCTTATTTTTGTTCTATTCTTCACCTCACAGCAAGAGGTTCTTCAGTTCGATCCACGGCTGGGGTGCCTTCTGTGTGGAGTCTGCATGCCCTCCCTGTGGTCGTGTGGGTTTCTTCCGGGTACTCCGGTTTCCTCCCACATCCCAAAGACATGCTGTGGGTGGATTGGACACTCTAAACTGGCCCTAGGTGTGAGTGTGTGCATGTGTGTGCCTTCTGTGGAACTCGACACTGTAAAACTCCACTGCCAATCATGAGCAGACAAGGTGATCCGCTGTGGCGACCCCTAACCGGGAAAAGCCGAAAGAAGAAGAAGATTTTTGTTCTATTCTTCTGTTCCATCAATGTTTGCTTACCTTAAACACCTGTTTTTATCTAGCAACCTATCTGTACCTGAAGTTTAATGTTCTGTAACTGAATTCTTAATACTCTGTGTGTTTATCTGTTTTAATGTGGAGCTTTTCTCCCTGGACCTCTACTGAAAATGGACATATATCCAGTTAGACTAGCCCGGTCAACAAATGTGAAATAAATAAATAAATAAATTAAATTTTATGTCACTTTTAGCTGGGCTTACCTAAATTTTTGGACTGCACACTGGCAGGGCTTATGTGTGAGACCAATGCTGTGGTGAGCTTCAGTGCACTATATTATGTGAGCCAGCAGTGGGGATTTTGGCCTTTTCATCTCTGTGATGCAACCATGGAGTTGTATTATGCAATTTTTGGGGTGTAGGGGCCCTACATCATGGGTGCAGGTTTGACTTACCTTCCTGCAAAAAGATTTTTTTTTTTGCTTTTTCAGCTCACCATTTTTGGTAAGTAATTTACGATGAATGGTGCAGCAAAAAATCAACGTTTGCAAGCACTTGGGGGAAAGCACTTAAACTGATAGTTTTAGTAACCACCTTTCAATCCTTGGAGATGATTTGGACTTTATAAGATTAAATATTGGTTCAAATAGTTTCTACATTGTCATTACGTTAGACTTTTCTAAATGCCTATATATGTAAAGTTTCCTAAGCAAAGACTATACAGGTACCTTTTAATCCAATTAAAATATGTTTTCTCTGGGTCAGTCAATAATAGTTTTTGGATGTTTTTTACTTTTTGCCACTTTATGTATACCTTAGTATATCTCATGAGCTAGCATCTATCTTTAAAAATCTCTCACTCTTTGGTTTGATGTCTTACATAAAGGAATATGATATGAACTCAAGCTTTGTTTCAGTTGTGCAGGTGATTTCTGTATATTTGCCTCTGTACATAGAGGTGAAGCAATCTTACTAGCATCTTTTCTAAAACTAGAACTGTAACTTGCCATGTAAGCTTCTTCCTTTCTTTGCATTGCTAGATGTATACACCATGTAGCAACATAACCTTGGCCAGATCTGGTGAGATTTCATTAGCTGAAAGTATAAAAATCATAACGTTCAGTAAATGAGTTGTCAAATTTATTTTTCCTTTTTATTTAATGGTTTGTGTCCTTCTGTTTAAATGGTGTTACCCAAAGACTTACACGATTTGACATTTAATGCTTTTAATTTAGCAATTATTCCCCTCATATGGAATAGTGCCAAAATCTTCAGCAAGGTCAAGTATGCCATATATAAAGTCTGCCCCTTCTGAAAGTGCTGCAATTAACTCTTTGAAAAATATCACGATTCAAAAGGCATGACCTGTTCTTAACCAATTCATTGTATTCCATATTGTAAAGAAAATGCCTCCTTTCTCTTTCTGGATGCTTTCATTATGACTGTTTGCAAATGTGACCCCCTTTTTCCAGTAAACTTGTACCATTAAAACGTGTCACCATAAGCTAGGGAATGTCTACATACTAACATTGTATTTAGAATATTTGGCAGTGATTTAGTTAGATTTTATTGAATTCTGTATAGGAACTATACAGAAGGTGGTCTGGTCCCATATAACTGGAATTTTAATTTTATTTGTGGCATCAGTTATCATATCCAGAGTTTATAATGCATGTTTCTATTTGTGTGTATAGCATTTTAGCATATATCTTTGTGTATTGTGAAGTCTTACTAATACCTGCATGTGAAACACATGCAAATATAATATTGCCCAGACAAGCATAACCTCAGGAGATACAGAGCAGTGATGAAATCTAATGAGAAGGCTGCACATGAGTAATGCACAATTGCCAGGTTAAGTAGTTTTACACCATTCAGTACAACATAACATGACTAATATCTCTAGTAGGTGTATAAATGGAAAGTTTTACCATATGAGATGATATGCCTCTGCCACCTGATAAGCCTCACATAGAACTGAAACAAGATATGTTTGCAGGATTTCCTAATACATTGACCACAATGTGTTCTCAATGTAGAAAGCAAATGCTATTTTTGTATAGTGTTACATTCCTCTGTACTGGAACAAACTGCACCCATGATTACTGAAAATACTATGCTCTGTTTTATACAAGTAGCAGCTTACACTTGATAATTACTGCTTTGTGTTACTTAAGCTGTGCGGTCAGACATTTACCAACATTTCTTGAACCTCTACTAGGAGTAATTTTTTCTTTTACAAAGACATCCACAAGAACATACACTAAAACAACAACCAATGACATGGGACAGTCACACTGTGGTTGAACTACTTGTCCTACACAACCCAAATGAAACTCATAATCCAGTTTTTCAGATACACCAGAACTACCTGAGACTGGACCCAGACCAGAGCAGGCAAAGAACCACCTTTGGACAGCAGAACCTGAATCCAGAAACAACAGGAACACCACAGAGGGCCCCACAACCACATCACAACACACCACACCAAGGAACAATGTCATCCCGGACCACCGGAGAGCAACCCACACCACAGGGACTAAACCTGGAAAGGAAAGAGGGATCTCAGGCACCTCCCATGGGCCCACTCAACTAAACAGATGAAGGGGCCGATAAAGCACTCAAAAATGATTTTTTGGAACCACTCCACCAGACCACTTTCCAAAACTGAACAAGAAGAGTATCACCTTCTTCCCACAACGGAGAAGCAACTTAGTGCAAATCATCATTGATCTGAAAATTTTTATCTGGAAACTGAATCTCAAAATATATTTCCACAACAAAGACCCACAAGGCAGCAGTCAACAGGCATGGGTCCCTGCATGCAAGTGGAAAAGACCCAGCAATTTCTGTCCAACCCAACACCCAACCATAACTGCCTTTTAGAACAAATGTGAGTCTGATATCTGCAGGATTCTCCAAAATCCCCCAACGAAGAGACTGTACAATGTGAAATGGCAAGAATATCTGGGCCTTAAAAATCTCAACAGCAATCCCACACAGAGTCATGAAAGTAGACAAGGGAAGGGGCATTCTGGTCACGGACACTGCAGCAAAGAACAACAAAATTTCTGGAATGCTCAACAACCCTGACTACTAGGACCAATGCAGCCTTGGAACAATCAAGACAGCATACAAAGATGTCATCACCAAAATCACCTATCTAAATGGGGAGGGCCTCATTAGTAAGAATCTCCTGCATTTTCTAATGGTAACACACCTCAAACTTCCCTGCTTGTTTGGTATCCCCAAACCTAATAAAACTATCTTAGACCCTCTCTACAGACCGGTCATCACCAGTGGAGGCTCAATTACAGAACCTATCTCAATCTACCTTGAAGTTCAGATTAAACCACTGGCAAAAAGGAAGACATTATTTATCCTCAACACCACTGGTTTCCTTCAGAAGATGACAAATATCACTATTAAAAATGAAGCATGGTTCCTTACAATAGATGTTTAGTCTCTCTGTATCCTCCGTCTACACAATTACTGCATTAAGGCAGTGATCGAGGTACAGTAAAAAGAATAGGAAGCACTTCCAGAAGAAAACAAAACCATCATCAGGCTACTGAGAATTCTCCTGGAAAACAACTTCTTCAGATTTGAGAACTCCTTCTACAGGCAAAGTAGGGGTATCATTATGGGTGCAGCCATGGCCTCTAGTCTGGCAAACACTGCTCTTGAAAAACGGGAGGACGACTTCATTTACCAGTCTGCCTTCTATGCATTTATGGGTTGTTACCTGAGATTTACAGACAACATTTTTATAATATGGAACAGCAACCTAGGATTTTTATGACCACATTGGGAACTCAACCAACTTCCTTAAATTCACCAACACCCTCAGCCAGGACTTGGTAAACTTCTGGACTTACTTATCAGCAAGACTAGAAACAGTTGTTAACTCAAAAACAGCCTTTACCACAAGTCCACAAGAGTCAACCTTTTGCTGCACAAAAACAGCATGCATCCCTTCAAACTCAATGTTATAAAATCCCAAGGACTGAGAATTGCCAGGGTATCAAAAGAACTTGCAGATTTTATGAAAAATCCTCTAGACTTGGAAAAAGATTTCTTAGCCAGAGGCTACAGCATAAAAATTATTATGGAAGTGTTCAACCCTATTATGGAATTAAAAGGAACAACCCAGACTCATACTCCTCCAACAACCACAGTGCCTGCTAGCTCCAGAGATTAGTTTGACACAAAAACAAAGACAAATGGAACATCAGCATGACATTAACTTACTTCACAGACTCCACTGAACTAAAGAAAGCCATCATCGAGAACTGGTTCATTATCAAGGACAACCATACCGTCAACAAAATCCTGTCACTAAGACTCAGCTTCATTTTAAAAGAAACAGGAAAATGTCAGACTTCATGGAGAACAACACATTACAACCATGTAATTTACCACCTGGTACTTTCCCTTCGGCCCACCACCACCTTGCAAGGTAAAACTGACTTTCGATGTCCTAACAACAAGAAATAGTACAGTTGCACTTTCTATGGTAACTGCAACACCAACATTGTGGTATACCTTTTACGGGGGTAAGACAATCAACAAGCTAAAAGCTAGGATTGCCCAGGATTGTACCAACATAAGACAAAAAGCACCCAAAAGGGCTCCTGTAAACCACACCAGTGAAAAATCGGGTCTATATTAGAACATCAAATATTTAACAGTTCAAATCACTAAAGGTCGACCTTTAGTGATCGACCTGTTAAAACATCGAATGTTCAGAAAAAAAAAAAACTAAATGGTGTAGACAGGGGGGCAAGCCCCCCTGTACCCCCACACCCCTGCTACTTAAATATACCAACTCCCAGACCGCACTACATTGAAGTAAATGGAAATCTCCCCTTATGGAGATTTCTGTTTACTTGTTCGATGTTCTGCAGTTTCGCTATTCTCGTGTCAACAATGTCAGATTCGACATTGTTAGCTTTCGGGAATTTAATATAGACCCAACAAATCTAGCCACAACATCGTCTCCATCCACATCCTCAGTAGAATTATAGTTAGACCATGAGAAGGTAGCACCAATGACAAACTAGAGAAAAAAGAACTCAAATGGCAAATGAGACTCAGTGCTGGAACGGCACCTGGTCTGAGCACAGCTTCTTTGATCAACTGTATATTAAAACCTCAGAAAACCAGAAAATTACATGTACTACTAACCACTTTGGATTAAAGGACCTCTCCCAAGGCTTTGAACTCCTGGAACTAAATCTAGATTGGATTAAATAATCAGTTTCCCATCTGCAAGAACTGTTTATGTTGGTATTGGTTTAGATTATTTTTTGTGACTTTAACTTCAAACTTTGATAGAAGAATCCAGCTATGTCAATGTACTTAATAGCGTTAATATTGGCCTTGGTCCAGCTACACTTCTAGTTATCTCATGGACTTTTATCTGGCTTGGTATGCAGAACTTCTCCCCAAGAAATTGTTTTTTTTAGTTTTTCTTTAAATAAGGTATTCATCGTACATTACCTTCCTGTTATTACAGTCAAATTGGATTCTCTGTTATTGGGTCAATTAGAGGTTGCTTGCTTATCACCTTCTACCTACCAATGCAAGTGTTTGCTTGATTTCCTTGAACAACCATCAGACTTAGAAAAACCCAACTCTGATTTACTATGGGCAACAATGTAGCTGGTCCCAACACTAGCCACGACTTTTCCTGCTTTACACTAACACTATGTTTAAGGTTTACCCTTGGCACAAAAAAATTCATCTGCAAGATTATTTCCTCCTGCCCTCGAACCCATACACTCGATGATAGTAACTCATGTTTCCTACTCCAGGTAAAACTGCTCATTTTCCACAGTCTTTTTGTCTTCTTATTTCATTTTGTCTTAATTGGCTTTTCTCTTTTGACTATTCTAAATGTCTCTCATAAGATTTTAAGCATCAGGAACATTCCCTCAGGATGTTTTATCCCATCTTCAGTGCCTAACCCTACCTTCCACTTTTAATTCCATGCATAACTGAAGATAAAAAGCTACACACCACCAGCTTAAGGTTCACTTGGGTAGTCAAAAGCCCCAGGTACCCAGTACCCATGTCCATCTGGTGGACATTGGTCCCCAGGTTTCCTGTTCCACGGTAGTCTCACAAACATGCACCACAGTAGTGCTTGTTCTACTTAATTCAGTGGGTATTTATCAGCTTTCCCTGAAAGCCCTTATTGTTCCTTTTTCAACTGGTTTCCGAACAACAGCACAATATGAAAAGCATGCAAGTATGGCCAAAAATCCAAACAGTCAAAAACACAACAGCCAACCCAGATAACAGTGTAACATCTTCATACATTTATTATAGAAATCCACATCAGCATACTGGTTTTGGCAAAGCCTTCCTCAGTGCTGTATAAAAGAGTACATATTCCCCACAGTACAATATATATATAAACCCCTTCCAATAAATTAATTAACATAAATCATTAAGACCAGGTGGAAACAATGCCCCAAGTTTAATAATGCGATCATGTTCCTTTTTGTTTAACAAATTGTGCCAGCCCATTTTGTTACATCCACCAATATTTATACAATCAGTTATAATAAATCTATATTTGGCAGTAAAGTGTACAAGAGAAGGTTTGTACAAAGCATTTGTCATTCATTTATTATGAATCTCACTCAAATGCTCATAAACCTGACATTTAAATTGTCTGGACGTCTTTCCCACATAAAATGATTTACAAAAACATTCTACCAGATATATCACCCATTCTAATACACAGTTTGCAAAACAGCAGATATCAAACACACAAGAAGTATTGGCAGAAGATAATTCTTTTGTTTTTATCGTCACCCCACATGCTGAACAATTACCACAAGGGAAGCATCCAACTAAAGGTTTCCCTTCCAATGAAAATCACTTTCTACCTCCCTTACCAAAAACTCTTTTATAATGGTTCAAACAATTGCCTATTGTTTTACCCCTGCGGTAGGTGAACTTACATCTCGATGGTAACCATTGTGACAACCTGTCATCTAGCATTAAAGTATCCCAATGATGCTGTACTTATTTACAAAACAATTTTGTATTACTCCCATAGTTAGTAATCATTCGAACAGTTGTGTTACCTTTATCACTAGCCTTGTATGTTAACAAATTTTTTTCTGTCAGCAGATCCAGCATATTTTCGAGCCCGCTGTATAACATTAAAGTTATATACCCTTGCATAAACTCACCTGGCAAGATCTTCACTATGTTTCTTCATCTCATCACCAGATGAGCAAATCCTCTTAACCTGTAAGAATTGTGACTTCGGAATATTATTGATAATGTAAGAGGGGTGACAACTACTAACTTCCAATAAAGAATTACAGCTATGTCCCTTTCTAAAGAAGTTTCCAAAGTCCCATCCATGGTTTCAACAATTTTAACATTCAGAAATGAAATCTCATGTAAATGGTAATGAGATGTAAACTGTAACCCCCCCCTTATTTTAATTCAGGTGTTATAAAACCTCATTTAAGTATATCACATCAGATTTCCACACAAGCCAGCAATCATCCAAATATTGTTTCCATATGTCAGTTTCAGGAATATATACATTATGGTTAGTGTTGTATATCAAATGTTCTTCCACATAACCCATAAATAGGTCCGCATAAATGGGGGCAAATGATGCCCCCAAAGTAGTGCCTTTTAGTTGTAAAAACAATCACCACTGAAGTAGAAGACATTCTTAGTCAACACATGCTCAGTTAAAGTAAAAATGTTTTGAACCCTGGACTATAAATATTAGCCCTATTCAACCAAAACTCAACTGCCAGCAAACCTGCCCAATGGGGAAATGCCTTTATATCTAGGGTACACATATACCAAGTAGCATCCAACTGCATATCATTCACAATATTAAGAAACTATGCAATGTAAACAAACAAAAAGCACCAGTTCCACAACGATAAGGCTCAAAATGTTGTAAAACACTGATAAAAAGAAAAGAAAAAAAAAGTTGGGGTTTTAAATGTGGTGCCTGTATTCATATCATAAAAGTAGGAAGCAGCTGCCATTTGTGTAGTTAATAAAACGACTTTAAACTAGATCCTTTGTTAATTGTTTTAACACAGGGATTATTTATATTATTTATATTGTGTAAAACATAATGCTTTTTATGTGGGTAAAGAAGGGGTAAACAAAAACAAAATGAACAAACATATGATGATGTAACATCTAATGCGCCAATAAATTCCCTGTAAAACACACATTAACCTGTAAAGGTTCTAGTTTGGAAATTTTGTGGTGAAGTTTTGTGGTAGAAGTGGTACCCACTGACCGGAAAGGAAGCTACTAATTTCAAGGTATTTTGGCAGATTACCCTGGGATCAAATAAATATCCGGGGATTAATGACATGATTAATGACATGGTGTCCTTAGCACCTGTTTTACAGCTAAACTATGATATGTTAATTTTATGTTAATTTTTGAAAGCAGTTTTAAGAAAAAAAAATTTAATTATACATGTATTTTATTTTTTTTCCTTTTAAACTTTTAAGCATTGGAAGTTGCAATTGTGTTTCTGACCAGTAGAGTTGTTTATTGTTACTTAGCAACTTTAGGAAGGTTTTTAATTTTTAATTTTAATTTTTTTAAATGATGTTTAACTTTCAATTTTTCATTTGAATGAGATTCAAGATTGCATTTGCTATTTGCTTGTGTGTATATAAAAACGTTTTATAGTCAAATAGGTTTTATAGTTACAGCTTTATGTAAATGGCACTATTATTACTTTTTACAATTAATCTTTTTTATACTTAATTAATCTTTTTATTTCATTGGTTTTTGTGTTGATCAATTATGACAAAATGTATTATAACAACTGACAATTGGAACAATGTGTTTGTAGCGTTTGATGTGAGCTTTACAAAGCGTTATTGTATTGTTTTACACAGTTTTGTGTGTGTCTACTGAGTGTGTCAGGAGCCTAATTTTGGTCTACTTTTATTTTGAGCCTTATCGTTGTGGAACTGGTGCTTTTTGTTTGTTTACTTGTGAAGCCGGCACCTTCCTTTTGATAAACTATGCAATGTCCTATATGTGGCTCGCACACATATATTAATAAAGGTTTTAAATATTGTGTAAGAAAAACAGATAATGCTTCAAGTCAAAGAAAAAAATATGAAAAGCATGTAAGTATGGCAACTGCGCAAGGCCAAAAATCCAAACAGTCAAAAACACAACAGCCAGCCCAGATAGCAGTGTAATATCTTCATATATTTATTATAGAAATGTTGCAAATATCCACATCAGCATACCGGTTTCAGCAAAGCCTTTCTCAGTGCTGTATAAAACATTACACATTCCCCACAGTACAACATATATAAACCCCATCCAATAAAATCAATTAACATAAATCATTAAGACCAGGTAGAAACAATGCCCCAAGTTTAATAATCAAATTGTGTTCTTTTTTGTTTAACAAATTGTGCCAGCCCATTTTGTTACATCCACCAATATTTATACGATCAATTATAGTAAATCTATATTTGACAGTAGAGTGTACAAGGGAATGTTTGTACAAAGCATTTGTCATTCGTTTATTAGGAATGTCACACAAATGTTCATAAACCCGACATTTAAATTGTCTGGAAGTCTGTCCCACATAAAATGATTTACTAGAACATTCTACCGGATATATCATGCATTCTGATGCACAGTTTGCAAAACAGCGAATATCAAACACACGAGAAGTATGGTTTCTGGCCTCATGTTTAACTCAAATTAGGAGGCACAAACGTATACGTTAATATCACATGCTGCCATATCAGGCAAATTCAAGTGGCTAGTCATCTCATACAGAAAAAACATGCTTTATGATCAACAGAAGACCATTTTTTTCTGACATCATAAATCTGCTTATTCTCTGTTTCCCGGGGTTCACCTCAGACTGGACAGCCAATACCACCTCCCCATGCTAACCCACACTCTTTAGCTTCATACAATGGTTAACATTTTCTTGAACTTGCTAGGAGTTATTTTAGGACTTTCTGGATTATCCTTCAAGTTTACGTTAAGTAAATGGGAAAATCTGATGAAGCTTTACAGCAAAAGCACAGATAAAGATTTTTATTTCTCATGTTAACACGAAAGTCATTATGTTCAAACTTGTTATCTGTATATCGAATTGTATTTCCATTACTTAAAGGTTTAGGTGTTTGCTTTATACCTTATTAATTTTTTAGTACAAGAACTGATAGTGGATGTTTTAGTGTTTTACACCTGACAGTTATGTTTTCTTGGTGCCAAAAGGATTTTCGAATGAAACTCTCACAAACAGTTTTAAAAGATGGCTGTAATTAGTTACTCAGAAGACCAGCCTCTTGGGCTCTCCCCCAAAAGGGACACACCCACAGAGATGGCCCACTGATGAACATGCTCCAACATGCCCCTACATGTTTGCAATAAATACAGGCTGGTACAGTCACGTTTTTGTAAAACAGCATTCATCTGGCTCTAATAAAGAAGAATTTGAAAAAGAACAGGCTTCTTCATTTAAGTGTTCATCCTTGAGATGGCAACTAGTCTTTATGGGAATTTTACTTCAAACATAACCATTCTTACTGAAAAAGAGGAATACCACTCAACATTAAACAACAGCTATTATGGATAGCCGCACAATGAAAGAGTGTCTTCAACTAGCTACTGTGCTGCTATAAATTGTGTATGTTTATCAGTGCCCTATACAGTAGCAAATGTCTAGAAAGCTAATTTTCTCTGCAGAACAACCCATAAAACTGTAACTTGTAAAGCACCAATATAATGAAAATAGTTTGTGTGCTGACAAGCTTAGAGGAGCTGTACCTGAACAGACGCATGCAACAAATGGAAAGTCTGCAAAGGTTCCTTACAAAAATAACAAGGGAGTAAATGCAATGTTCTACACTGATTGCCTCATAGCCCTGTCTCTTTACTCAGTATCATACAGACTTTTGAGAGGTTTCCTTCTTTGCCTGGCATACAAAGCATCCCTGGACTTTGCTTTGATGAATCGTTTGCACATCCACAAAACAAACAGCATCACAACTACTAGATTAAAAGACTTAAATTTTGGTGCAAGATAAATAGCAGATGTTAGAGAAACAGATATGTTTTTCAGAGAGTTCTCATTCTCTGGATCAAGCTCCCCATCCATGTGAAGCAGAGCTCCTCCCTATCCCTATTTAAGCACAACTTCAACCAATGGATGGGTAATAGGAAATTCACCCCTGGTCTGGCTCCTATGTCTCTGATGGAAAGAAGCAAATCAAATTTGTTGGCACATTTGGGTTGCACGGTTAGGTTTTTAAGGGCCCTAGTGCTCGTTGCCTAGTACACAGCTATGAACCTATGAACCTATAACAAACCCCAAAAATGAACTTCAAGCTCTAAATCACAGAATAATACCATTTTGTTGCAGAACAACTTAGAGGTTGTCAGCAGAACCATAGGCCAGGCCATTTCATCACAAGCGATTCTCTAGGATAAGGCCTGTATACTATCACCTTGGGTATTAGATACAGGCACTACCCCACCCTCACATAATTTCATGCCAGGATAGCATTGTAAAGGAATTTGCTAATCCCACTCAGGATCAGTGCTCAAAAGGCCATTATTATCCAATACTCAATGACTCCAGTTTAAACCAAGCCTTCAAAAACATTTGGTTTCAGAAATCTCAAAGCCAATAAAAGGTTAAATTCATATTTTATATTAGAAGAAGAAGAAGATCTGTATGTTAGTCATATAAGTAAATTGATTCTTCGTTGATCATTTTCAGCTATAACTTAGTCCATGAGAGTAAGGCTAAGTGTAATAGATGGGGTTAACTTAGACAAAATCAGTGCAAGAAGACCTTTTTGAAAAATTCAATCCCATAAGAAAATAAAAGTGGCTAAGCCTGGAATTGAACTGGCTGAAATTGTAACCTAAGACAAAATAATACTTAGCTGGATAAACAGAACTCAGAGGTACCCATAAGCTGAATAAAACAGAAAACAATTATTTATAAAAAATAAATTAAAATAACAACAAACAAAAAAGTAATAACATCAAAGGTATCAACATCAGTAGATATAAGCTGCTAATCAAATTCAAGCAATAATGTGTAAGCCCTGCAATAAGCTGGTACTAGAAACAATCATCAGAAACACTGGAGAAGTTACTCTGAATAAGACCAGTGAAGTCCCCAGAATAATTCACAATTAATGTTGGAAGTACTGTGGACTTTTCAGTATGAACTAGCATAATCCAATTAAAAAAAATAAAGTACACATAAAGCTTACAAAATGGCAGAGTATACATCATAGATGCAAAGTTCAGCTTTGTCAACATAGAGGCGAATAAAAGCAAAGAAGCATAGTTTAGTGCAATGATCAGGAAATCAGTGTATATTAGTGGCTTCCGTTCTGGTAACTGCCAAATATTTCAAAAGAATTGCTGTAATTGCTGCTGCATGTTCAGTAGGTGATGACTAGCTTATTTGGTGTAATTATGGGAATGATGAATGTATTTTTCTTTAAAACAAATCTATGAATCATCCAGAAATTCCAGGGTATATATTCCTGGCCATGCAGCAGCAGTGTAGGTTAGTTCAGCTGTCAAAGCACATGGATATTATGTAATGGATGAAAGCAAAAATGAAACAAATACATTCACTGGAAAATCAAATGATTGAAGAATGCCTGAGATTAAAAGCTATGCAGTATTTAAATTCCCCACAAAATGAATAAAAAGTAATAATAATTATAATTGTTACATATGAGATAATAATTCACCTGTCTAAATTCCAGTGAATGCAAGTCCCAAGTTCAAAAATGAGAAAATGTATAAGAATGAATAGATGTGTAACAAGAACTAAACAAAGTAAATCAAAAGGGTGAAATCACAATTCGCACAAATAAATACTGTTAGTCAAAAGATGAAATTGTCTGTAGCTGTCAAAAGCTGTGGACAGCACATTTATTTATTTACATTTGTTTACTGAGAAAGTCTGACTGGGCCAGAAGCCCATTTTCAGCAGAGGTACAGGGAGAAAAGCTCTGCAGAAATAAGCAAAATACAATAATTAGATCTTACAATAGCATACATACAATAAGATGCAGAATACACATAATCTAGTTAGTCTATACAGAGAAGTAGTCAATACAGTTTTCTAGTTGATACAGGTTCAAAAAAAACACAAGTATTTAAGTAAAGATCACTTTGAAAAAATAAACTTAGTACTGTGTACATATTAAATAGTTATGAACAAATGAGAGTTCCATATATATTAAATAATAGTTATGAACAAATGAGATTTCCATATATATATATATATATATATATATATATATATATATATATATATATATATATATATTTATTTATTTATTTTTTAGTATTAATAATACTGAGGAGATGGAGAAAATGAGGTAAGGAGTGGACAGTATGTTGACAGAGTTATAGATATCGTCTCAGTCAGGTTTGGTGCAGGAGCAATGCCAGTTTTTGGATAGACAATCTGAAATCATCTGAGCACATCTGAAATAATGTTTCAGCATATATCTGTAGTGCTAGCAATGCTGATGTTATTGAAGTGAGCTTAGGGATATACCTTGTGATATTACAATCTCTGTTGGAATGTTGGGTATCACAATGCTTAGTCCTGACACACTAAAAAAAGGCTAAAATTCAGTTGAAAAGAAAATATTGAACATTAATTTTCTTAAAGTTGTCTTTTGCATGGTGGCAAACCACCTGCAGTCCCCCAACTTTGAGGTCACCATACTTGACAGAAATGGGAATATTATGAGAAATGGCAGTCTCAGCCTTAGTATTTGTAAATTCAGATTTTCGAGCATTCTGTCTCCACATTATGAGACTCCGCATTCTAAATGCTGACACACATGGCACTTGCTGAAAAAATTAATTTTTATTTTTTTGCCCACAGTGTCTGTCAGTCATCAAACCTGTCCCAGTTAGTAGGCCTATTCATTCCTCATCATGAAGGTAAGGGCTGCCTTGGAGAGGCAAAAGGTGGTTAAACTTTTTTTACTGTTTTTATGACCCTATTCTCCATACAGACATAGTGAAGTTCTGGAGTGGGACAAGCAGTGGGCTGACTGTGCAGGATTCCCCTGAAGTTCATAAAGGACATTCCTTCTGAACAGCTATGACTCTCTCCTTGAAACATGAGCAGTGGTCTGTCCGATCTTTGCCAGGGAAATTGTACTGCCAAGTGCACCCCAAATGTATGCAATCCTCCCTACCCCTTGAGCAGCAGGCTTACACCCTTTCACTTTTCCACCTCCCTACTTCTCTCATTGACTGCCAAGGCTGCTAATTGAAACCAGGATACTTTGCTAGTTTCTGTAATCTGCACCATAGATCAAGGGTGATAAAATTACATCTGATTGGATATGGGTATACAAAGTGAGGGGAAAACTACACTGTTTTGTTCATCAGCTTTATTGACAATGTGTAACTTCTTCTTCTTCTTTTGGCTGTTTCCCGGTTACAGGTCACCACAATGGATCACCTGTCCACTCATGATTGGCAGTGGAGTTTTACAGTGTCGAGTTGCCAGCCCAGCGCCCAACCTTCCACAGAAGGCGCACACATGCACACACTCACACCTAGGGCCAATTTAGAGTGTCCAATCCACCTACAGCATGTCTTTGGGATGTGGGAGGAAACCAGAGCACCCGGGGGAAACCCACGTGACCACAAGGAGGACATGCAGACTCCACACAGAAGGCACATCAGCCGAGAATCGAACTGGAGAACCTCTTGCTGTGAGGCGGCAATGCTAACCGCTGCACCACCGTGGCTTCCCATTGACAATGTGTAACAGTGTCTGGATATGCCTACCATGCTGCAATTCACTGTAACAAGTGGGGACATTGGATCTGCATCCACAGAGCTGTCTGTGTCATATGCCGGGGTACTTCTGTGAGATGTACAGTCTGTCTACATGTATAGTGTGGGTGCTGTGTGGAGACAGGCTATCATTAGCTCTAAGTGTGTTGAACTCTTTCATTTTTATACACAGCATATTCCTGGGCAGAGCATCTACCACCAGCTTCATTTTGCAGAACTTCTTTCTATCTTGGACAAGAGTACAAGTCTGGT
>NC_056744.1:1256900107-1256995096 GCF_019279795.1 Protopterus annectens | reverse complement strand
CCCAGTTGCCATTTGGTCCTGCGTACATTCAGCCATTCCCTAGCCAGTTCCACTTGTTACTTGTTACAGCATGGTCAATGGCCCATACACAGTAGCTTACTTATTTCAGCACCATTTAGTCCAAGTTATATTAGTACTATGCATCATCATCACCATCATCTTCTTTCAGATGTTCCCGTTAGGGGTCGCCACAGCGGATCATCTGTTTCCATTTCTTCCTGTCCTCTGCATCTTGCTCTGTCATACCAACCACCTGCATGTCCTCTCTCAATATATCCATAAACCTTATCTTAGGCCTTCCTCTTTTACTGTTACCTGGTAGCTTCATCCTCAGCATCTTTTTCCCAATATACTCAGCATCCCTCCTCAGCACATGTCCAAACCAACATAATCTTGCCTCTCTGGCTTTGCCTCCAAATCTTCTAACCTGGGCTGACCCTCTAATATACTTATTCCTAATCCTGTCCACCCTCGTCACACCCAGTGCAAATCTTAACATCTTTAACTCTGCCACATCCAGCTCTAACTCCTGCCTTTTTGTCAATGCCACTGTCTCCAACCCATATAACATAGCTGGTCTCACTACCCTTTTGTAGACCTTCCCTTTCACTCTTACTGGTACTCATCTGTCACAAATCACTCCTGACACTCTTCTCCACCCACTCCATCCTGCCTGTACTCTCTTCTTCACCTCTCTTCCACACTCACCATTACTCTGAACTATTGATCCCAGGTATTTAAACTCATCCACCTTCGCCACCTCTACTCCTTGCATTCTCACCATTCCTCTATCCTCCCTCTCATTCACACACATATATTCTGTCTTAGTCCTGCTGACCTTCATTCCTCTTCTCTCTAGAACATATCTCCATCTTTCCAGGATCTCCTCCACCTGTTCCCAACTCTCACTACAGATCACAATGTCATCTGCAAACATCATAGCCCACAGGGACTCCTGTCTGATCTCATCTGTCAACCTGTCTATCACCATTGCAAATAAGAGAGGGCTCAAAGCTGATCTTTGATGTAATCCCACCTCCACCTTAAAGGCATCTGTCACTCCCACCGCAGACCTCACTGCCAGTCAATAATCGCTCCTCATACATATCATCCTGTACCCACTTCTTACATACTTCTCTGATACCTCAACTTCCTCACACAATAGCACAACTCCTCTCTAGGCACCTCTGTCATATGCTTTCTCTCTAAGTCTACAAACACAATGCAACCCTTCTGACCTCTCTGTAATTTCCTCCATCAACACTCCCCAGAGCAAACACTCCATCTGTAGTGCTCTTTCCAGCATGAAACCATCACGATCATTAATCATCATGTCACTTAACCTTTGCTTCCACCACTCTTCCCATAACTCGCCAGACTGATCAACGAACCTCCAGAGTTATTACAGCCTGCACATCACCCTTATTCCCCAAAAATTGGCAACGAACGCTAAAACACTTCTTCTCTATTCCCTCAGGCATCCTCACTTCCAAGATTCTCATTAAACAATCTGTTAGAAACCCACCGCCATTTCAATTTAAACACCCATGCTTCCACAGGTTATCTGACCAACAGCTCTTCCATTCTTCATCCCCTTCATAGCTATCTCATTTCCTCCTTGCGAATCCACTGCACTTCATGAGTCAGCTATCTGCAGACATCATCCAACCTTCTCCCTCTCATTTTTCTTCATCTCATAAGCCCCTCAAAGTACTTTTTCCATCTGTTCAACACACACCTCCTGCTTGTGGAGTATGTTTCCCCACACCCTTTTATCAGTTTTACCTGCTGCACATCTTCCTAGCTCCGGTCCCTCTGTTTACTAATCGGCACAGGTCCTTTTCTCCCTCCTTAGTGTCCAACCTTCATACAACTCCTTCATATGCCTGTCCTTAGCCTTCACCCACCTCTCTTGCCAAGCACCCTCATTTTATACTCCCATTCACTTCTTCATCTCTGACAATCCCACCCCTTCGCCAACCTCTTCTATGTATATCTCCTCTACCTCCTCATTCCACCAATCGTCCTTGTTGTCCTTTCCTCCTCTGTCCAGATGTCAGCACTCAAGCACCTCTAGCTGCCTCCTCACTAGCTCTGCTAGAAGTTACCCAGCTATTTGGTAACTCTCACCGCCATCCAGTGCCTTTAACCTTCCTGAACTCCACCTCACAATTACTCCTTTCTCAATTTCCACCATTTGATCCTGTGCTGCCCTAACACTCCTCCTCCTCCACTCTTGGATCACCTCAACATCCTACAACCACCATCCTATGCTGCCTAATCCACTTTCCCAGTCACCACTTTACAGTCTCCAATCTCCTTCCAAACTGGCCTCCCACATAAGATATAATCCACCCGTGTGCATCTTCTCCACTCTTGTATGTCACCTTGTCTCTCCTCTTGTTAAAATACACATTCACCACAAAATGAAATCCTTTCCTCAGAATCCACTCACCATCTGACCTTCTGCATCCTTTGCTTAACAATTACCTACCCATCACATCCTCATCCCCTCTGTCCCTTCAATTAACATGCCCATTGAAATCTGCTCCAATCACCACTCTTCTCAATTCTTGGGTACAGTCATCACCTACTTATCCAACTCACTCCAAAAGTTTTTCATCCATCATATAACGAATTTGTGAGTATATGAACTAACAACATTCATCATTAGCATATGCACTAACAACATTCATCATTACAACTAACACCTCCAGCTCATAAACATCACCTATCCGGCTACAGTTTTCTTCACCCAAAACACCAGCATACTGTCCCTTCCAGGACAATTCCCACACCATTCTCCTCCCATCCACACCATGACAAACAACTTGAACCCACCTCCGATACACCCAGCTGCACTCTTCCATCTGGTCTCTGCATACAATATAATTAACCTTTGTCCATCATATTGGCTAGCTCTCCCTATACCAATCATACTGCCACATCTGTGTTCTGACCTCACTACCACAGTCCTAGCCTTTTCCTCTCTTACAGCCTTCAGCCATGCCTTTCCTCTTCTCCTTCGGCCAACAGTAGAAGTTTAATTTCCACCAGCACCCTTTGGCTAATAGTGCCAGGCGTGATCAAGTATAACTCCTGGCCTTGACCGATCCGGGTATGTAAATATTTACTGCTGTCCACAATGAATGATTTGATGAAGTTTTACACCAGATGCCCTTTCCCTGATTTAACTCCTCCCTCGACATTTATCTCGGCTTGGGACTGGGTAATATTAAAGTAATGCACTGGCTTGTGCATCCCCAGTGGTTGGGTTTATATTAGTACTATGCATGCATAAGCTAAATGCCTCCTGCTGACATAGGAGGTGTGGATCCACTCTCCTTACTTTTCAACACTGCCTTGCCAACCCCGGCCCATCCTTATCACTCAGATCCATGGATGCCTACAGCCACACCCACCCTAGAAGGATACAATTTCATCCAGCCCCTGACATCTCTAATATTACATCACACAAAGCCAACACAGTCTCACAACCATAAAAGCAATGGCATTGATTCATGGGCACAATCCTTTGATATGTCATCCTACCTAGAAGTTTGCATGATAGGCAAAGGCGCGCATTTCAGTTGAACATGCTAACATGACAAATTTGTATTGGAAAACAAGGCACTGCTAAGATATACGGTAATGATCATATAAATGAACTGTGCTGTATACCAGTGAAGTAAAATATATGGTGTAGAGATTCAGAATCGTATAAATGATGCTCTGTCATGCCATGTCAGTATTAGATTCGGAACACGACCATAGGCTTTCAGGTATTCAAGAGGATAAATCAAAGCCATGTTAGAGGCTGCATGTAGTGCAATTGTAAACCCTTTTATCTTACAAGAGAATCTCAAGTGATACAGGCACATTTTAAATTACAAAATCTATTGGTGACCCTCACCCAAAGTGCAGGATCCTCAGCTCACAGTGCATGCTGCTACTCAAGGGACTGCGTACAATTCATGGATAAACGGAGAATATGTGTTGGGCCCTCGAGTGAGACCCATTAGAAGCTTATGGAGTAACCCACCACAAAGGATATGTGTGGTTTTACAATATTTTAGCTTACTGGGACTTTCAGTGAACCCACAGTGGACACGGCGGGATGCATCATAGGCATCACCTTCAGAACATCTCCACCAACGCTCTGACCATGCTCATATGTGGTTTACCACACGCCCAGTGGAGAGAACAAACACTATGTGTGACATTCTATATAGCCCAATTTCCTGAGGTATTGTATCAATAACCGTAAATGTTGTACCAGCATTGAAGTAAGGCCACACCTGGTGAACTGGGAAGGATGCATGCATGAACTGTTACATGGTATAACTCCATTAACTGTCAGGTACTCTGTAATGCCCAAGATATCATCTACAATGTGTGTGCAGGCTCCGGTGGCAGTTTCCTTTACTCATCCATGGGCAATAACTTATGATCTGTAATTTCAACATTTTGCAAAGGGTGACTTCCAGGGCGAATCTTGTAGGAGTGTTGCTGAATATTACTCCTGAAATTCTTTCTAACAACACCCATCCAAAATCCACATAATCCTACTATCATCGTGGTTAAGTAATTATGCCCCTTTCTCACGCTTTCATAGGAAGCATCATCTCATAGAGTGTGTGTTTAGATCTCTGCTGGCCAGTCATGGTTCCTAACCCTGTCTGGATACATCTCCGAATGTGCAAAGATTCTAACTTTAAATGTCATTCTACATAATATAATTTGTGATGAAACAGCTAGTACCAAAGTGGTAGGTGAGCAGGGACTACAGTTCCTAAACAGCACAAGCAGAACTGTGTGATACTTTCATGCAGGAGGAGTAAGAGGAAGAGATCCAGCTGCAGGGATAATCATGCCAGTACATCATGGCAACAGCTATTGCATTATAACTTTCGTAGCTTCTTCGATTACTTTACATAACTATGCAATAGCAAAGCATATACTGACTAGTAAATATTAGGATATAGACAAAACACCAGACTGTGCTTACTCATGCGTTAATCTAGCCCCTCTTATTATTCAAATGGAAAGGCACAGTTACATCAACTGTACAGAAGTGGGTATACAAGTGCAAGAATTTCACAGGGAAGTCTGCGAGTGTTGAGGTATAACAAAATGAAAAAGTACACTTATAGTCAGTATAAAGAGATTTTGGGGGGTTACTGTGTTGAAGGACCTGGTTCTGTGTGTGTCTGTGTGTGTGCGTGTGTGTGTGTGTGTGTGTGTGTGTGTGTGTGTGTGTGTGTGTGTGTGCGTGTGTGTGTGTGTGTTTGAGTGCTTGTGTGTGGGATGTGCTAAGGGCTGTGGTAGTCTGAATATGTGTCTGCAGGGACACAACCTGACCTCCTGGGCAGGTCAAAGAAATGACACTCGGTGCAGAGGGCTTCGCATCTTCCTCTACATGCATACTGTACCTTCACTGCTCCTCTGGCTGTGGAGTTGTAACTACATCCTATAACCCCAAGCAATGTCACTGTGCTACCAGAATATGAGTGACATATGCTGGAGGAGCTGCCAGCATGACCACTACAATGACCATGGGGATAGCTTCTCCTGGTTGTGGACATACCCATAACAGAAGTAGCAGCAGAAGTGTTAGTACTGTGGGAGCAGAAATTCATCAGTCCATGACCAGGTTGGCTAACATTTGTAAATATATCAGATGACCATCCTCGAGGACAGATTTTATCCCCCAAAAGACAACCCAGAACACAAACTGCAAATTCCAATATGTCATTCATCCTGTACAATGAATCATACACAAGGTTCATGCAGTCTTGAAAGTAAGTATGCACTGCCTGGATAACCCAACAACCTCTGCTGAGGTGCTAGTGGAACTCTCCTGTGCCTCTACACTGGCACTGCACATGTATTGGATTACAGCTGCTGATAAACCAACCTCAGTGGCAGGGCACTAATCATACATCCTGTGAGCACTGGTACGGATCTCCCAGTATGGACCATCCTGCCTACAACAGCTAGGGGTAGATTATAACTTGTTTGTACTTGGACCACCATACTTCCCTGATCTACAGTGCCACCAACAACCTGTCCACTGTCAGATAAGACAATGTCTGTAGAGAAGATGTGAGTCCCATAGTCTTTGGCTCTAAACTGTACCTGCTCATCCCCCACCATCTTCATCAGAGGGTATGGATCTTCCAACATTAGATGGGGTAGTTCCTCAGTGCTGGTACCTGACAATGCTTTTCCTGTAAATACTTCTCCAAAGAGCATAGCCAGGGTAAGTATGTCCAAGCACCACAACTAAATATGCAAGTGATGATATAATTACAACTATCAGCAAAAATTAAATGTAACCATGGCCATACCTTGTCCAGGTAGTTGTCACACCTCAGTGCCAGATGTACCTATACCCAATACTGGAGATTGGTATTATAAACATTAATTTGATTAAGAGCTACAAATAGGGCACACAGAAAGTATAGTACTATATATCCAGTACATCACCTACATAAATCATCTGGGGCCTTTCCATCTTTATCTCAACATCCAGCAACACTCTATGGAACTATATGTATGTGGTACTGCCTTTGAGTAAGGCCTGGAACTCCACTACCTGTAAAAGAAGAGATACAAAAGCTGGCCCTCTACCACCACCTGTATCCCATGCCACAACCTCCACTCTGTGAGTGGCAGCATGGATCATACCACTCAGTCTCTAGTGGACCATGCCATGGTTCATTGCAAGCTAACCAGAACATTGAAAATGGTGACAACCTTCTCTGCCAGTCACAGTCACAGAAGGGCTTATCAGTGGTATTCAATGGGCCGAAGCAGTCTCCATGGGGACTTGGTTCCTGGTAGTACTCAACTTCATATCTTGTGTGTCACTGAACTAAGGCTTCTGGCTGGATGGGAATGTTTCTTAGACATATCTGTACTGAAAATAGGAGCATGGTTCTACACAGCTATTGTACATCGTAACATTTTGAGAATGATATTAATAGGCCATCTGCTACAGTTTACTAGGGTCTGACACCAACAAACATGTATCCAAAAAACAATCAACACCATCATTTTAGCCATTAGCATTGTCCCAAACACCCCTGCAACAAAAGAATAACAGGTGCATGAGTGCAACTCATCAAATACACAACCCCACAAGTATAGATCTGATATCTATGTGTATTGTAGTAATGATCTTGTATAAAGATATGTCAAAGGTACACAACATTATCCTGGCAGATGGCCACCTACATTAATAACTTTACCATGTTGGCATGCTACTACAGCCAGTACACACGGAGAAATGAAATCCTGATGCTTTTATTAATGTAGTTACACTGACAAAAAATGAAACATTTTAGAGCATATCAGTCGCATAGACAGGGGTTCAATTGCATTCATGTGCATTTAAGTATGTATGTATGTATGTATGTATGTATTTATGTATGTGTTTATTTATTTATTGTTCTTTATTTCACTGTGGAAGTCTGATCAGCAAAGTCCCACTACTCGTGGATGCCAAGGGAGAAATGATCCTTTTTATAGAATGAGTAGAAGGCAGTTATACAGCATTTACTTAATAAATGTACAAACATACGAACATAGACTAATAATAATTGTTAATCAAAAAATAATAAATGTACATATACAGAATAGTAAATGTACATACAAAGAATAGTAAATGAACATATATGGTCTATTAATGATATGACATTTAATGAAAACTTGACAGCTTAAACAAGAATACGGTAAAATTGTAGCTAATATCAAGCTTATACGTTTCTAGTTACTTTCAAATAGAATCGCCTGTAAATAGATTATTGGAGCTGAAAGACGTGAAGCAATACATATGGTATACAAATTGCGAAGGAGTACACTGAGTGAGTGTCCAGGGAAAAAGGAGATAGAGATAGTGGTGGAGAGAGAGCTAGATGATAATCCGGAGCTGCATTATGGCCAGTTATATAAAAAGAGTTGTGACAGTAAGGGCTTGGAAATTATCCAGGAACATCACATGTACAGAGCTGGCAACTGAGTAGGTAGAAATTTACTTGAGATTTAAATGATTTTAAGATTGTTCTTGTCATTCTGTTAGTGGGATGGAGTTCCAGGATTTAGCCAGGTGGTGGAAAAGTAGTGATTTGGTAGCAGAATTTTTGGGTTTGGATATATGTAAATAGTATTTGTCCAAGGGATGTACTAATCTTGAAGGGTTGTATATATGTGTGAGGTTGGAAGTGAATGGACAGTGTTTAGGTTTATACACAATGGTAAGGATTTGTGGAAGTTGTGAGCACACTAGGTAATGTGGAAGTTTCAGCCACTATAATTCCCTTAGGGTGGCACAGAGATGGATTGTATTTGGAAGTTTGGCAGTGAATTGTGCTGTTTTGTAGTAATACTTTATAAGCCCATGAGCCAATGCGCTGACCTGATGTTGTTAAGGATGGGTGCAGAATATGTTATAAAAAGCAAGAGGAGAGGAGAAAAGAGGCAACATGTTCTCTTATAGTGTCTGCGCAAGTGCTGGCCTTTATAGAGAGAATGTGCAGCTTTTGGAGGTAACTTTTGTCACTACATTTTAGATGTGGTTTATCAATAAATTTTAGGTCTCTATATCTGCTAACCCATCGCCCAGCAATTTAGTATGTGTGACAAGTTCAGCCCCAGGAGTTCCCATTATAACGGAAGCTAATCTGAGAATGAGATTCCTGGTTTATTGTAAGCTATATGAGAGTAAGTAGGATTAGCTTGGATTTACTTGGGTTTAGGAATAGCTGGGCAGATGTTAGCCAGGTTTCTATACAAGAGAAGGACTCCTGGGTAACTTATTGTAGTTTGTTGATTTTGTTTGCAACACAGATAACTGTGGCATCATCTGCATACAGTAACCAGCTGGCATGCAGTTTTGTTACAGCAGCTTTATGTAAGTTAGTTGACAAATGCAATGAAAAGATAACGGGCTCCCAAGATTGATCATTGTGTTACACCAACTGAAATGAGGACAGAGGATGAGAAGTCTTTTTGACATTTGACAGCTTGAGCTCTAGTTTGGAGGTAGCTAAAAAAACATGATACAGCAGTGGTGTCAAGTCCTAGGTTGTGAACTTTGTGTAGGAAAATAAAGTGAGAGGTTGTGTGAAAGGCCTTGGATAAATCAAGATAGAGGGCAGACACTAGGTTTTCGTCATTCCTATTTGTGTTTACTGTATTGTTGAAACAAAGTAAAGCAGTAGAGGTACTATGGTGGAGACAGAAGCCATGCTGAACTGAAGGGAGGAGGTTATTTTGTGTGTGCAATGTAAAAGTTGTGACTGGATGCATTTTTCAACTATCCTTGATAGGGAGGATTGAATGACTATGGGCCAGTAGTTTGACATGTGTTTCAGGGAATTGTTATGGCTAGGCTTGCATAGGCCTTAGGGCCGATAGCCTAGTACCAACCTATGAACCTATGTACATGTTGGATAGTACAACTAGGATGATGGTGATGGTTATGGGATGTACATGTTGGGTAGTATAACTAGGATAATGGTGGTAGGTTATGGGATGTACATGTTGGATAATACAACTAGGATGCTGGTGATGGGTTATGGGATGTGGTTATGTCTGATAGCACAACTAAGCAATGATGGTGGATGGGTTATAGGATGGTACATGTTAAACCTTTCCCCCCATTCCCCCCAATCCCCTTCATATGCCTTATCCTTAGCCTTCACCACCTCTCTCTTTGCCAAGCACCTCATTTCCTTATACTCCTGTCTACTTTCTTCATCTCTCTGACAATCCCACTTCTTCTTTGCCAACCTCTTTCTATGTATATTCTCCTGTACTTCCTCATTCCACCACCGTCTCCTTGTTGTCCTTCCTCTGTCCAGATGTCATACCAAGCACCTTTCTAGCTGCCTCCCTCACTAGCTCTGCTGTAGTTACCCAGCTATTTGGTAACTCTTCACTGCCATCCAGTGCCTTTCTTAACTCTTCCCTGAACTCCACCTCATAATTACCCTTTTTCAATTTCCACCATTTGATCCTTGGTGCTGCCCTAACACTCCTCCTCCACTTCTTGATCACCAACATCATCTTACAAACCACCATCCTATGCTGCCTAACTACACTTTCCCCAGTCACCACTTTACAGTCTCCAATCTCCTTCAAACTGGCCCTCCTACATAAGATATAATCCACCCGTGTGCATCTTCCTCCACTCTTGTATGTCACCTTATGCTCCTCCCTCTTGTTAAAATACATATTCACCACAGCCAGGTCCATCCTTTTCTCAGAATCCACTACCATCTGACCTTCTGCATTCCTTTGCTTAACACCATACCTACCCATCACATCCTCATCCCCTCTGTTCCCTTCACCAACATGCCCATTGAAATCTGCTCCAATCACCACTCTCTCACCCTTGGGTACAGTCATCACCACTTCATCCAACTCACTCCAAAAGTTTTCTTTCTCATCCATCACACACCCAACTTGTGGAGCATATGAACTAACAACATTCATCATTAGTGCATATGCACTAACAACATTCATCATTACACCATCAATTTCCAGCTTCATAAACATCACTCTATCCGACACACTTTTCACCTCCAAAACACTCAGCATACTGTTCCTTCAGGATAATTCCTACACTATTTCTCCTCCCATCCACACCATGATAAAACAATTTGAACCCACCTCCGATACACCTAGCCGTACTCCCCTTCCATCTGGTCTCTTGCACATACAATATACTAACCTTCCTTTTGTCCATCATATTGGCTAGCTCTCTCCCTATACCAATCATACTGCCAACATTCAAAGTTCTGACCCTCACTACCACAGTCCTAGCCTTTCTCCTCTCTTCCAGCCTTCAGCCATGCCTTTTCCCTCTTCTCCTCCTTCGGCCAACAGTAGCCCAATTTCCACCAGCACCCTTTTGGCTAACAGTGCTGGTGGCGATCGTTGTTAACCCTGGCCTTGACCGATCCGGTATGTAAATATTTACTGCTGTCCACATGAATGATTTGGTGAAGTTTTACACCAGATGCCCTTCCTGACGCAACCCTCCCCATTTATCCGGGCTTGCGACTGGCACAAAGTAATGCACTGGCTTGTGCATCCCCAGTGGTTGGGTTTATATTAGTACTATGCATGTACAAGCTAAATGCCTCCTGCTGACATAGGAGGTGTGATCCACTTCCCTTACTTTTCAACACTGTTTGCCAACCGCCATCCTTATCACTAGATCTATATGCTCACAGCCACACCCACTCCTAAGATACATCATCCAGCCCCTGACATTCTAATATACATCACACAAAGCTAACACAGTCTCACACTATAAAAGCAATGGGCTGGATTCATACAACTTTGATATGTCATCCTACGAGAAGTTGCATGATGAAAGGGGTGCGCATTTCAGTAAATGCTAACATGACAAATTTGGCTGGAAAACAAGGCACTGCTAAGATATACGGTAATGATCATATAATGAACTGTGCTGTATACCAGTGAAGTAAAATATATGGTGTAGAGATTCAGAAATGTATAAATGATGCTCTGTCATGCCATGTCAGTATTAGATTTGAACATGGCCATAGGTTTGTATTCAAGAGGATAAATCAAAGCTATGTTAGAGGTTGCTGTAGCAATTGTAAACTTTTATCTACAAGAGAATCTCAAGTGATACAGGCACATTTTACTCACAAAACTATTGGTGACCTCACCCAAAGTGCAGGATCTCAAAGTCATAGTATGCTGCTACCAAGGGGACTGGTACACCATGGATAAACGGAGAATATGTGTTGGGCCTCGAGTAGACCCATAGAAGTTATGGAGTACCCATCACAAAGGATATGTGTGGCTTTACATATTTTAGCTACTGGGACTTTTCAGTGACCCACAGTGGACACAGTGGATGTATCATAGGCATCTACCTTCAGAATACTCCACCAATGCTTTGATGCCATGCTTCATATGTGGTTACCACATGCCCTAGTGGAGAGAACAAACACTATGCAGGACATCTATGCTATAGCCCAATTTCCTGAGGTATTGGGGAACAATAAACTGTACCAGCATTGAAGTAAGGCCACACCTGGTGAACTGGGAAGGATACAGATGAACTGTTAAGGGTATAACTCCATTAACTGTCAGGTACTCTGTAATGCCCAAGATATCATCTACAATGTGTGTGCAGGCCTCCCAGGCAGTTTCCTTTACTCTCATCCATGGCACACTTATGATCTGTATCAACATTTTGCAAAGGGTGACTTCCCCAGGGCGATCTTGTGAGTGTTGCTGGATATTTCCTGGAATTCTTTCTAACAACACCCATTCAAAATCCACATAATCCTACTATCAATGGTTACAATTATGCCCTTTCTCACGTCAGAAGCATCATTCATAGAGTGTGTGTTTAGACTGCTGAAGTCATGGTTCCACTGTCTGGATACATCTCCGAATGTGCAAAGATTCTAACTTTTTGTGTCATTCTACATAATATAATTTGTGATGAAACAGCTAGTACAAAGTGGTGGTGAGCAGGGACTACAGTTCCCAACAGCACAAGCAGAATCAGGTGATACTTATGAGGAGTAAGAGGAAGATCCAGCTGCAGGGGATAATCATGCCAGTACATCATGGCAACAGCTATTGCACATACTGTAGCTTTACTACATAACTATGCAATAGCAAAGCATATACTGACTAGTAAATATGATATAGACAAAACACCAGACTGTGCTTACTCATGTATAATCTAGCCCCTCTTATTATTCAAATGGAAAGGCACAGTTACATCAACTGTACAGAAGTGGGTATACAAGTGCAAGTATTTCACAGGGAATGTTCTTGTTTTTTTTATTATTTATTATTAAATAGATTTAAACCTTTCATTGTGGCTGATCTGTGTAGAGACATATTTATGTTCTGAGAGTACTTGCATATTTATTTGGTGACACTGTATGGGCCACTCCTAATAGCCTTGTTCTTGGTCAAACTATCATTTGTATCGGTAGCAACATTGCACAGTAGGATTGCACAACCTTTGTTAAGGGCCTTAAAGTAGCTGATAAGGATGTGACTGGTGGCAGTGATAGCTACCTTATAGTCTGGGCAAAAGGAGACATAGCTAGTAAACCTGTGCCAGCCTTTCCCAGGTGTGTGTGTGTGTGTGTGTGTGTGTGTGTGTGTGTGTGTGTGTGTGTGTGTGTGTGTAAATCAAACTTCAAAGAGTGTGCCTGTCAGCTACTTGGGCAGGGACACGAAGCACTAGTTGGACAGAGAGGGTGCTGAGGTCTTGGTTTGACCACTCAGCTTAGATCTCAACTCTATAGCTCTGCCAGTGGGGAGTCTTATTGGGGATATGGTGAAAGAGGGAGAAACCAACCCAGGGCTGACTGTGGTCTCTGTGTGCTCTTAAGGTTAATTGCACTTGATGCAATGAGCTGCATCTGGAAATACTGTGTGTGTGTACCTGTCATCCTCCCAGTGTACGTCCACCACTGGTGCTACTGGTGAGGATTGAGGCTCCTTGATTACTAGGCCAGTGGTGGGGCGTCACACCTTCATATTATTCAGAACTGCCATATTGTAATAACACTACTCCGTTCTGGTTTTCCATCAGTTGTTTTGTTCCACAACTACCCTAACACTTATTTTCCATCTCTGTGGATCCCGTTATTATAGCATGACCTCTACTCCAGCCTCAGCAGCTGTGGGAATTTCTTTTCCATTGCACAGTTCTCTTTGTGTGGATTTGTTTCTGTTGACTGCATCAACATTATGCAACTGTGCATGCGCACTCTCATCCACTACTAGAGGTAACTGTTTGCCATTGTTTACCTTAGCTGTGTGTATTTCAAGGTTGCCAATAGTTTACCATGCTCTAGCTATTGGTCTGTGCTTTGGCTGTAATTAGTGGTTCCTGCCCACTATGATAATTTGACAGTTTAATTCCTCCCTCTCCCTGTTTACTGGCTGTTGACAATAAGTACATAAGTATCATTTTGCAAAGTGTCTCCCTTAAACTACTCACAGGGCTAAATACCTTTGATAAAATTGCTTAATATTGAATGTACTGATACTGCTTACACTGAATTTAGTATTAAATTAGTGGGTTTTTTTTAACTTGAATTAGTTTACTGGTTCTTGCTGGTTTTCAGGCTATTTGTTTTGTATTGAACTTTAAATACTCAGTAGCACGTCAACCCAAACATTATCCTAAAACCAAACTCCAAGCAGTTATCGTTAACCCTGCCCTCAGAGTCATTCCTGTCAGTATCATGGAACAGTGCTTCCCTATAACTTCTCCATCTAGCCTGACTGAGGCGGATATCTTGAGACAGTAGAAGAATTGTCTCATGCTGTCTCTGGTGATCATCTATTACTCAAACAGCATACCACAGTGTATGAGAGATGTATACATATAACATCCTTGGAGGAAAAAATATCACACACAGTAAAATTAGGCAACAAAATCACTAGCAGTATACCACACATCACACTTCTCCAAGGACATCACGATACACATAATCCATTATAAGCTGAGATTCTCAAGATTAACCTGCCTAAATGTCAAAGAACTCCAAAATCAACACAGGTACAAACCACACTCAACAAGTTAAGCCTACCTCCTCATATAGCACAAGGATTCCCAAAATCACAGATGCTGAGTCCATAAGCCAGATGTCAACCCAACCAAACATTCCTATCCCCCCTATCTCCAATGTATGACATACAGATATGCCACTTATCATGGGTAAACAAAGAAGGAGTGATAGCTAGTTGCTTGTCTGGTGCCAAGCCCTATCAGATTACACATGCACTCAAGTCCTAGAACAACAAGTACCAGTATGATGCTGTTATAAATCAATGACTTGAAGTGCACCTCCCTAGACTGTATGAAGACAGACATGATGGAGCTCTCAGACTATTTATCCAAAGCAGGTATGAACCCAGCATTGAGCAGCATTCAGCCTTCTCCAAGAATGATGATGTAATATGAGCAAATAATAATTGACTTCAATAATTGGCTTATCTTTTGTTGTCATTCAGAGTGGTTCCGATATTTCTCTGCCTGGGAGGATATATTCGATGGACCATGCTGCTTCAACAGGGATGACCTGCGTCTGTCCCCTGCAGGCTTTGATTATTATCAAAGGCTTGTTCACCGTCATAGTGTCTGTTTTAGGCAATGCCAGCCTAATAAACCTACCAACATAATGAAGCAAGCAAAGGAAAATATGAAGGTGTTAATGATCAGCGCTATGTGCTTAAGCAAGAAACTCCACTCCCTACAAGCCCTTCTCATCCTGGAGGACTTTAACATCTATGTAGTGAATGAGATGTAGTTTAAAATAGTGGAGAGCACTCTGGCTGTGCAGGGCTGTAATGCCTTCCACACGTTTAGACCAGCTACTGTGCAGAAGGGAAAAAAGATGCAGCTGTCTCAATATACATCCAGAAGAGACTCATATCAAGACTGGCACATCAGCATGATGTACCAGAGCTTCCTGAAGTCCAAATAACCATTACAGAGGTCCTGTATCATATGTTAGCTATAGAATTCCTTCTATGATACAATAACATTTTTGTAGGTGATCTAAATTATCCAAATATAGACTAGGAAACCTACACCTCCACTAATGCACAAGCATGGAGATTTCTGGACTTTATCAGTATAAATGCCCTGGAAATAATTAGTCAGAGTACCAACCAGGGGGAATAACATCTTGGATTTTGTTCTTACTAATATGGGAGCATCTTGCACCATCCCTTGCATACCTTCATCACTTGTTAGGTCTAACCATAAAGCAGTTTCCTTTGAAATAAAACTGAAAACAGAGATCATTTTACACCCATGATACCTTTAGAAATTTCCTTAAGAAAAACTAGCTACTCCTAAATGACACATTGGCAAGCTTCAAATGGCTACCAAACCAAGTAAACTCCACTGAATGCACAGAAATGTACACCACCAAACTATACTAGCATTTAAGCAGCTGCATAGATGCAGCTGTATCCCATAGGGACAAGAGCAGGGTAAACCCCAGAAACAAACCAACATGGTGAAACCACAATATCAATAAGCTTTATAACAAATGGAAAAGAATTTTAAACAAAACGATGAAGAACAATTCCCAGACTATTTGAACCCTTGTCACTGAAATAAACAAATAACTTGGGAGCTTAAAAAATCTAGCAAAGCCTAGTTTGAGGCTAAAATACCTACCCAAGCCAAAGGCAATCACAAGGCTTTTTTTAGTTATGTTCATAACCTCATAGCACAACAAAGAAATTTGCTGAGCTGATTGTGAACAATGGCACCTATGCTGAGGGTGAAGATATAGCAAACCTACTTGCTTAAAAATTTAACTTTAATTTTACCTCCTCTCCCCTCTGTCTGTCCCTCAAGATACATCTGAAACTGGCTTGCCTCCAGCTATCACATTAGACCAAATTATAAAAGTACTATCAAAAGCTAAAAATACTTCTTTGATGAGTCTTAACAATATGAATCGCAAATAGCATGAGGCATGATTTAGACACAACACTAACAACATAGCCTACATGCAGGTTGTGTACCAAGTGAATGAAGAATAGCTACATTTATTCGCCTCCATAATGTAGGACCTTCCACAGACCCGGGCAATTACAGAACCATAAGTCTGACCAGCCTCGTATGCAAAGCCATGGAAATACTTATCATGGAAAATAATGAATAAGGACATAGGGAACCTCCAAACACTGGACCTGCTTCAGTTTGTATTCATCAAGGGTAAGTCATGCTTACTCAGACTGGTGGATTTTTTTTTTTGAGAAGGGCGCAAAAGCAATGGATGAAGGCAAAATGGTACACACTGCATATTCAACCTGGCCATAGCTTTTTATAGATTTACCCTCTCTAGCATAGCAGAAAAGCTAAATAAACTGGGAATAAGCCCCTATGTCACACACTGGTTTGCAAACTGGCTTATAGATAGGACACAGGAAATCAGAATAGGGCCAGTTACATCCACAAAGAGACCAGTCACCAGTGGAGTCGCTCAGTGTTCTGTAATTGGACCAATCCTGTTTGGCATCGACTTCTCTTATGTGAAAGACAATACCAAAGGGCTCTAGCTGACTAAGTTTGCAGATGACTGCAAGCTAGGAGCAGTCATTGAATCCCCACACAACTTAGCCATTCTGCAGAAAGGACATGGACTGAAACTACATGCCAAAAAATGCATTATTGTATCCTTTGGAAAGTCATCTACCTCAGGGAACTGCCCTATTGACAATATGCATACTCCTAAGAGTTCAGCCAGTTGTGCATGATTTGGGAACTTATGTGGACAGTGATGTAACTTTTAACCAACATGTGTACATTGTTGTAAGGAAGTCCTTGTGTATTTCACAGCTTATAAAGAAACAGTTTGTGTCTAGATGTAGGGATGCCATTATCCCTATTCCTCTGCTCTCATTAGGCCAGTCATTGAATACACTGCCCCCTTTGGCATGTGTCAGTCCACACACATGCAACAAGGCAGTCATTGAATACACTGCTCCCTTTGGCATGTGTCTGTCCACACACGTGCAACAAGGCAGTCATTGAATACACTGCCCCCTTTGGCATGTGTCTATCCACACACGTGCAACAAGGCAGTCATTGAATACACTGCCCCCTTTAGCATGTGTCTGTCCACACACGTGCAACAAAGTAGTCATTGAATACACTGCCCCCTTTGGCATGTGTCTGTTCACACACGTGCAACAAAGCAGTCATTGAATACACTGCCCCCTTTGGCATGTGCCTGTCCACACACGTGTAACAACTGCAATGCCGACAAAGATACCTTACTAAAAGGATGCAAGGTGGACCTAGATAGTATGCCCTACCTGGATTGACTCAAAGCCCTGTAACTATACTCAGCATCCTACAGACTGCTAACAGATGACCTGTGACTGGCATACAAGGTACCCTCCATACTGATGTATGTATTGTACAACAGCAAGTCAAATGGCATCAGAAATACAAGGAGGAACAAGCATATCACACACAGGGTACTGCTATTCTGGAACACACTCCCCGTCCACGTATACAAATTTAATCATTGTCCATATGCAAGCACAATTTGGATCTCTGGATGGAAAATGCAAAATTTACCCCAGGACTACCGCTGCACTAATAATGGACAGAGTCAGCAATTACATTTTTTATCTAATGCATGGGTCCCCTCAAATTATCAATGGTATGATCTCAATTATCCTCATTAGTCGTAATATATAATTATCAACCATGGAATGGGTAAGGCCAATCCATAATCAAATAGGATAGGTTAATTCAAGCACAAAAATGGCAATTGGCTTGGCTTGGCTTAATATATCCTGCAAGGGCAACTAGCACTTAGGTATGAGCATATGAACCTATGATCTTAATCTATCAATAGAAATGTTTAATAGACATTTGCAAAAGATTCCTCTGCAAAACTATAGCCGTATCAGAACCTGCAAGAACTATACCACCTCAAAATAAATTAATATAGTTTTTGATTACAAATTTTTGTATTATGCACAAACCAAGCAGGATCATTTACACAAACTTCATAAATCATGAAAAAACATAAAAATAAGTAGAGCAGCAAATCCAAATTCAAGGACATAATCAAATAAAAATCCAGATACAGACATTGCAAGGCCCTGCCATAACTCCCCTTTGCACCCTGTTTACAACATACCAACCTAAAGTATTAAAACAACTAACTGCTTCAGTAAAAGTCGAATTGTATAACTGTACCACAAATAAATGACTCCAACAGTCAGTCAACAAAATATTATTTCTTTTGGAAACATTAAACAGCTTAAAATTCCTTACCATCAGAGCCTCCAACAGTACTCAGAATAGACACCCTATCAGTAAATATCCTCTAACTTTATCACATGCCATTAATAAACACTATCAGCCATCCCATATACTCTTACCCCGCATACAGTATAATGCCCAAGAAACACCTACCACCCTATTTGAAATCGCATTTCTTAGATTTGTCATAAAACTAGCAACACCTAGAGTCCTCTTACCAAGAAGACACCTTGAAACTAACACTGGACCTGCCATATTTAATAACCTAAGAAATCATGCACCTTTGACAATAGAATTCCTTAATGGTGGTGGAGTATGAATAAACCGAAACAACTTAAAGCCTTTCTTTCCATCCACAAACCAGATGTTGCAGACAAAATACAATCCCTGATCAGAGAAACACCCCAAATTAATTTATTATTCTTTAGGCTACAATTATATATTTAATGCTAGTCATGGAAAACAGTATGGGGAGCAACAAATTAATTAAAAATAGCATAAACATTTCCCTTATTGGATGATGTAAATCAAAAAAAATAGACAAGGTCCTAGCTAGCTTTATATTTGCTTTCACCTAGATGACCTATGCAACATCCTGCTTCTCATGGCATGCTCCCCTCTTAACAACAAGTAACCATGACAAAACTGCAAACCCTGATAAATCAAAATAAATCAAATATTCTAAAACTTTAAAACATTCAAAGATATTATCATTCATTATGAACTCAATATTAACCTCCTTTCCCTAGCTATAAATATTGCATAAGGGTCTCATCCAACTCATTATAGGATCTACAATGAGTAAATCAAGTAAACATCTACTTCTGGGCCTTGTTATTACCCAAGCCTATAATAACATCACATCTTCATGCTTCCTCTTTCTATCAGTTAGCATCATTCAATTATATTTAACCTGAAATTAAAGTCAAGGAAGATCCCTCCGAACCAATCACTCCATGACTTGAATCCCAGAAAAATGAATCTGTACATATGGATCTCCTAGGGGGAAACTATGTACCAGTCACTAGAAAAGAAGACCTCATCCAATTAGCTCCATCACCAACAGACATCCAATTATAGCTATAAAATAAACAGTTTCTCAGAAACACCCAATCCATAAAAACAAAACAAACTCTTTCCATATCAACAGAACTAAGACCTCTTTATAAATGTACAGCTCCCATCACCCACCCCTGGAGACAATATAAAACTATTAGTATCCTACTTGCCTAGTGCTTATTTGATACAGACATTTTATATATCTTGTCACTGGCTATGCACATCCATTAGTACTTCATCTTATCTGTGGTGTGATAAGTTGATGTTATTTGCCATATTTAAAATGAACAAGTGCCAACAAATACATTTCAACCAGTCAAATAATGAAGGAGTAATGTATGTGCATAGCCAGCGATAAAAGCTAAGTGTTTGTATTAATTAGCCACTAGCAATGCAGGACAAGAATGCAACACAGAAGCTATAATCTATTAAATACCTATAGGAGTAGATAAGCTAAACAAGTATGCAGGATGAGGCCAATCCTATAGTAACATGGCCAAAGAGCCTATGTCTTACATTTATGACCGCAGCTCGAGGGCGCTGAGAATGAACTATGTGTCAAAAGAATATAAATACTGCTTGTTATGTAAACTGGAATTATGAAGCTCATTTAAGGAGAAAAAACACTTATATATTTCTTATCTTTTATTTTCAATAAAGAAGTACTGATTTAAGAGATTAGTTACTTTGACGTCTCAAATGAGTTTGTGTACAGTTCATTAAACATTTTCTCTAATTTTAAGGAGTCTCAAGCAGCAACTTCACTGCTCATGGTGTCCCAGTTTTCCCAGACACACAGACACGCATGACCACACACACAGACACACACACACACACACACACACACACACACACACACACACACACACACACACACACACACACACACACACACACACACACACACACACACACACACACACACACACACACACACACATATGCACTTTCGTCAAAAAACAGTATAAATAATAGTTTTATTTTTCAAGTACTTTATTTCAACTATAGCTTGCTTAAACCTAACCAAAATATAAAAAGTTTAAGTGAAATATTGTAAATACAATATATTAAATGACAAGAAATAGTAAATAAAATTGAGTTGTAATGAAAGAATGTAACATTAATTTGAAATCATTATTAAAAGATATTATTATTAAAAATAATTACAAGCCCTAAAAAAGGTAAACTCTTTGTAAGGCAGTTAAAGTCCAAAATAAATCCAAATAATAAGCCAATGCCACTAGGATGAGAAATTACTGCACAAGTCCATAAAAATCACAGAGACAAACATGACCTGAAGATAGTTGAAGCTGAGCAGGACTGCACACTGTTATATATGTTACATTCTGCTAACAAAATAAGGTAATATGCTGTCCTGAAAGTTGAAACAGTTATTACAGGGATGCAGGCATTAAGAGTGGAGCATTAAACGTGGAAGACCCTCTATAAAGCAAGAACAGGGTCCATACAATTCACAGCCATGACTCCAAATTGCCATTTTTGCACACCACTCCCATAAGTGATGACAGCAGCCCTAAATACTGAAGATTAGTGAATCTTGCCAAAGACCACAGAGAGCAACAAGCAGTTGAAAAATACTACAGCCATAAAATGTTAACAAAACATCATTCATAAATAGTAGTCCCAAATAATGCAGTCTTGGATGCAGGAATACTAGAGCCATAAAATGTTAACAGAACATCATTCATAAATAGTAGTCCCAGATAATGCAGTCTTGGATGCAGGAATACTAGAGCTGTAAAATGTTAACAAAACATTCATAAATAGTAGTCCCAAATAATGCAGTCTTGGATGCAGGAATACTAGAGCCATAAAATGTTAACAAAACATCATTCATAAATAGTAGTCCCAAATAATGCAGTCTTTATTTGCAGGAATACTACAGCCATAAAATGTTAACAAAACATCATTCATAAATAGTAGTCCCAAATAATGCAGTCTTGGATGCAGGAATACTAGAGCCATAAAATGTTAACAAAACATCATTCATAAATAGTAGTCCCAAATAATGCAGTCTTTATTTGCAGGAATACTAGAGCCATAAAATGTTAACAAAACATCATTCATAAATAGTAGTCCCAAATAATGCAGTCTTTATTTGCAGGAATACTACAGCCATAAAATGTTAACAAAACATCATTCATAAATAGTAGTTCCAAATAATGCAGTCTTGGATGCAGGAATACTAGAGCCATAAAATGTTAACAAAACATCATTCATAAATAGTAGTCCCAAATAATGCAGTCTTGGATGCAGGAATACTAGAGCCATAAAATGTTAACAAAACATCATTCATAAATAGTAGTCCCAAATAATGCAGTCTTGGATGCAGGAATACTAGAGCCATAAAATGTTAACAAAACATCATTCATAAATAGTAGTCCCAAATAATGCAGTCTTGGATGCAGGAATACTAGAGCCATAAAATGTTAACAAAACATCATTCATAAATAGTAGTCCCAAATAATGCAGTCTTGGATGCAGGAATACTAGAGCCATAAAATGTTAACAAAACATCATTCATAAATAGTAGTCCCAAATAATGCAGTCTTGGATGCAGGAATACTAGAGCCATAAAATGTTAACAAAACATCATTCATAAATAGTAGTCCCAAATAATGCAGTCTTGGATGCAGGACCCCCCCCCAATGTGGCTAGGAACCCTAAGCCTATATGTTTGGAAGCCTGAAGGTAGAAGAAGAAAGAACCAAGCATTTACAAAAGCAGTCCCAAACACAACCCAGTACAAAAATATGGATATACAAATGGCAAAAAAACAAAGTATAGTAAGTATATTTCCATCATGATCTTAAACGTTAGAAGAAAAAAAAAACAGGCCAATAATCAGGACACACAAGATGTTTAAAATAAAAAAAAACTTGACAGAAATCATCCTTGGCAGCTATCTGTCACTATCTTAATCCACAAAGTTCAATTCTTCTGTTCTTTCTGGATTGCTGTATAATACTGTAATTATTTTTATGAGCCTTATCTTCCAGCTTGACTAACGTGCGTCCTCCCATCTCTGTGTTAAATGCCAAAAATAACTTTGACTTAACCCTATTCTTATGCTGTGAAGACACAGTGATACCACCTTGTCCACAAACCTTCTCAATATTGTTGCTTCTTTGCTATTCGATTTCTTGAGGAAAACAGACAATTGATAACCACTGATGTTTTAGAAGAATAATCTCCACCAAATTCAGCATAACAGAGCTCCCAGTTCATTATTCTTATCTAGACCTGCAGCCACGAGATATGTTGATCACATCAGAACCTCCAGATCTATAATATATTATTGCACACATTTTAGTGTATCCTTTACAAATAAATCACAAGCATTAGTCCATCTTCATCATCAACTGTATTATATTGACGAGTTCAAGGGAACCTTCTCTATTACATAAACGTTTAAGCAACAGCTATCAGAAGATGTTCTTCTTTGTAAAGCATCATGAAACTTGATCTTTTATTGCAAAAAAAAAAAAAAAAAATAGGCAGGGGAAATCAATAAAACCTACACAATCGCAATTAGTTTTAGATTCAGTTAACTCCGCATAGTGGCGCACACTCTCTTACAAACACAGAAACGTATGTGGTATGCAAATTACAGCATAAGTAGATGAATTGTATGCTAATGAAGCAAACTAACACAGTGGAGTGATTCAACAAGCTGTAAAGCAACTGTGTAGACTCTTGTGTTCATGTTGGCCATGTATTTGAAAGTTTTCCAAATACAGCCACGGAAAGGAGTTTGCACAGAAACAAGACCAAGTAAAAGTCTTTAGATTTGTGCAGAACAGACTGTAACATGTAATCCCACATACATTATGACATTATCAGACATGGTGGATGCTAGTAAATTAGATTAGCAATAGCAACAATTCCTTTTTAAGAGCCATGGCATAAATGCAGCTTTGCTCCCCCAGCCCCAAATGAAGAATGTACTTGCAACTAATTTCGACAGCTAAAAGTGTAAACCCCATGAAACGTAGCATGTCATGTAAACATATGCAATATGTATCTGATGGAATATTGTCAAATTGTATCAAAACCTGCATTCCTCTGTGTAGATATATACCTCAGTAATACCCTCCCTTGAATGCACATTGGGCTGCTTTTCAGGTTCCCTGCCTATATTATTACCAACCGTGCAGATTTAGGACTGTGAATATGCAAATGAGGTCAAAACTCATTAGATCTACTGAGTCCCAAAAAATTGCAACCATGCAGAGATGTTCACTTTGTGTAGGCACTTCCATAGTATTCATGTTGAATGCATTGCAACAGTGAATGATGATATCAGGGGAGTGTGTCAGGTTACACTTACAGAGGTGTACATGTAGGTCTGTGAAGTGTAAAAGTGCATGTAAGCAGTTCACAATTCACAAGTTCTGTTTCACCCTCTTTATTGTTTGTTAAAATGTATCATCTCTGTCCGCTTTAAGTCAAAATTTATTTTTTAATTTTTGTCATTGTTTGTGTGATGCAGTGCTTTGCACAACCGTGGGAAATGGAGGAATGAATGGCAGGTTTCTCGATACTTGGCACATAACCATTCCTGTGGCAACATATGTATGTGTAGGGCTAAAGTATAGAAGGTCCTGAGTTCTAGTACAGATTCTGGAACATTTTCTCCACTTTTTGAGCTCCATGTTTGCACAATATCACAGGCACGGAAAAAAGTAATAACCATATCACCTGTATTTACCTATTTCAGCGTTGGTGAATGCAGCAGTGTGTAGGTGCACATCATGCACTAATGAGCACCAACAGAGTTGATATATCAGTAAAGCAGCAGATGTTTTTCATAGGTGCTAACTACAGCATAAGCGGTGATTTTCAGTAGAGTGGAGATATTCAACAAGGTATAATCCATCCCTGTAGCCTCCATTCTCATTTCTCCTGAATATTTCAATACCACGGGAGTAGAGACAAGGAAATTCTAGGCCTGAAATAGAATTGTGTCAACTGCTGCATTTGCAAGGTAAGTCCTGAACCTAGAATGTATTCTTTAATAATATTATGGCATATCCTTGTATTTCTTAACTTGGTGCAGTAATGAAGTAAATAGTGGTGGATCTGTATAGAGTGTACCTTAACATGTGACAGCAGACATATTTTACTATATGTGCCCATTACTAAGGTTTTCTTTCTTATTCTTCTCATTTTTAATTGCAACGTCTGTGTAATGTGCCACAATATACAAACAGTGGAAGCAGGGAATTGCTGTGTTTATTGGTTTGCAAGAAGTCCGGCAGACCACTTAGAAAGCAGACAGCCAAAAATAGTAACTAGATACATTCAATTAATGCTCTTGGCCATTGTGAAAACCCAGCCTGGAGTACAGTTGGTACTGGGTTCTAGTAGAGAGTGTGCAACCTTCATTTTACTACCGTGACATTGCAGTTTATAGCAATGGAGTGCACAATAGACAACTGTTTCCTCGCCATTCTTGTGGCAACAGGTGTAAGTGGAGGATTGCCATACACATGGTCTTGGGTTCAAATACACCATATAGTATTATTTTTACTGGTAGAGTAATCTATGCATTATTATATTTATGATGAAATGCAGGACTGCGGGTATACTGTGTACTATAGTCCTGTAAATGTTTTCCTGCTATCTTGACCAGCATGGCTTTAACTTTTGAGAAAAACACATACACAACCTCCTATACAAAAAATTGCTTGCCACTGTTTCTCTCTGCTTGACAAATGTTAGCAATACAGCTCACACTTGCTCACTGCTTACCTATGCACAAACACGTGTAACTCCCATGTGTGTACACTTTGTTAACCATTGAGCAAATCCACTGGACACTACGCCATGGAACTGTATATGTGATGCTTTATTTTTGGTGTTTATTGTCCATTTCCTTTGTATGACATAAAACTACATGTGGAAAATTGCAAATTCAGGGCACATCTTAAGTATACGTCATATATTCACAATACATACATATGTTGTTCACCCCACCCCCCACCTAGCAGTACAACTCTAGGGTCTCAGTATTTTTTCACATACATATATCAACCACACTATAAAGTGTAATATATAATGTTGTGTGCTCTCTCATGGACATGGCCAGTCAGTGGCCCTGACAACCTTGATCTGCTAAATTCAAACATCCAACTATGCTCAGTAAGGCATAGCTAGGCTTCTACACACCCTAGTGCTGTTAGGCTACTAGTGCCACATGAACCTATGACTCTAGGTGACTACGCAGGCCTCCCAACCTGTTGTTCCCACATGGCCTGCTGATGTCATCTAAGTTTACCTGCAGCCATACAAGGCATACCTGTGTGTGACGCTTGCATAAAGTACTGAGTTTTATAGTCTGTGTACTTATATAGGAAGAGGTTATGTTCTCACTTCAGTCAACATGTGTGTTTCTGTTTCTAGCCAGAAGAGCAAGTGTGTATCCTGCAGTTACTGCCCCAATCCCATACACTGACAGTATTTTGATACTTGCACCTGACTACACATCCATTTCAGGCAGGCCTCCCACCTTTTTCTCTATAATGTGCACTGCTGATGTCATCCACTATAAGCTGATCTGCATCAATAAAAGTCAGACTTATGCCATTGTGTTGCTGTAAAGTACTGTGTTCTATAGTCTGTGTACTTAGATTGGTAGGGGTTCTGTTCTCACTACTGTCAACTGGGTGTGTGTGTATCTCTACTCAGCAGAGTAGATGTGGTATCCATCAGTTACTTCTCCAATGGCATAGCTTGCCAGTCTTTTGATACTTGCACAAGCCTACGCATCCATTTCATGCAGCCCTCCCAACTTCTTGTCTCCCACATGGCCTGCTGATATCATCTACTATAAGTTTACCTGCAGATATATAAATGTGAGACTTGTGCCATGGTGCTTACTTAAAGTACTGTGTTTTGTAGTCTGCGTACTTAGATAGGTAGAGATTTTATTCCTACTGCACTCAACAGAGTGTGTGTGCACATGTGTGTGTGTGTGTGTGTGTGTGTGTGTGTGTGTGTGTGTGTGTGTGTGTGTGTGTGTGTGTGTGTGTGTGTGTGTGTGAGCTGATACTTGATATTACAGACACCAGCATGTGGGAACATTGTTATCACCATATGCTTAACAGACAATGCTGATACCACCGGCTATATCAGATCATTGCATATGCAGTCATCCTACCAGGGCATGATCAGACACTGGCCTGGAGCACAGGCAGACATCACCTTAAGTTCATAAGTTTGTAGGAGGTTACTAGGCTTTTGGCCCTAGGACCTTTATAAGCCTAGCCATGTTATAACCTTGTTCACTAACTAACCAAGTGAACTGGTCTACATTTGTAGCGCGAGTCTATGATCAGCACTGACTGCCCTTATTCAAGAGGGACATAGGTGACATCCCCAGGGTAAATTTATGGTCTAAGACAAAAAAGGAAGCCAGCACCTTGGGAGTGTGAATGTTTATTAGAAAGACCAGACCGGTTTCAGCATAATGCTTTCATCAGTGGTACATGAAATAAGGCAGTATGAAGACTGCAAAATATACTCCGTCTAATTAAAATCAAATGACATCATTTCTTGAGTAATGATTATTCAGTCTGATACTGAACAATGAAAATAAAATACAATAAACATGGTTTAAAGTTTAAACAACAAGTTTAAGATCTCTCTTCCTGTTATCCTAGATTATAGCACCAATTTAATACTCACTTTATAGCCACTTTAAGACCACTACCTTCTAAGTTAGACTTATTATACCATTGAAAGACTGTATTGTTATTTTACTGCCTTATAGCTGTTACTGCCCTGAACTAATTCTCCAGTCTTGTATATATCTGTTCTATTTTCCTGTGCCTTATTTATAACTTTCTCTTGTGAATCTCCTACATCCTTCTGAATACTCTTTTCTTCTACTTCAACTACACACACACACACACACACACACACACACACACACACACACACACACACACACAAAAAAAAAGTAATTTTCTGTTTTTTTTTTTTTTTGTTGTTGTTTTTCTATCATGAATGCTAAGTTACCATGTAACACCTGTTGTGTCTGACAAGTGAACTGTAACCAAAGTTGTAATGTTTTGTTTGTTCTTGTTTTTTATGTGGAGCTTTTCTCCCCGGGCCTCTACTGGAAATGGACATATATCCTGTTAGACTAGCCCGGTAAACAAATGTAAAATAAAATAAAATAAAATACATTTTTTCTTTTTACTTTTATTCATTAGTTAAACTATACTTATAAAGTTGTCTGTGCATTGGTTGTATCAAGACCCATGGCAAGAAAGGAAATATTGACAAAACCCTACAGTTTGTCATTTAATCCTGGTGGGAATAAACCCCCTAATTTAACAATCCATTTCCTTTCCTTCATGTTTAATATGCCATGCCACCCTGTTTTAAAAGATCTGTTGCCCAATATTTTATCAATGATGGTGAAGGTGAATTTGGCAGTATGAAGAACAAGTGGGTGTCTGTATAGAGCATTAGTGGCCCTTGCATTTCTGATGTCTCCTAGATGTTCTGACATCCTACACATAAATTGTCTGGAAGTTTGCCCAACATATAAGGCTTGGCAAGTGCAAGTAGCCAGATAGGTAATCCAGTCTGTTCCACAATTGACGTAAAAAGTTATGTCATAAACCTGCCCGGTATTGTTACTAGTAAATGATTTTGTCTTAAACACATATTTACAGAAGGTACAGTGTCCACAAGGGTATGAACTGACCAGTTTCTCTCCTGTTATTGTTGTTTGATAGTCAGTGACATCCTGATCAGTGATTATTTTGCAATGAGAAAAATGGGACCCTAGTGTTCTACCCCGTCTGAAAGAATATGAGCATCTGTCCCCTAAAATGTCACACAATTCCTCATTTACCTTCAAAATATTCCAATGTTTCTCAGTTACAATGGTCAAAGAGGCTGTATTCCTACCAAATGTAGTGACCATTCTCAAAGTGTCTGTGTTGTCCCTCCTAGATGTGTGTTTGTATTGTAATAAGTTAGACCTGGATTTGCTATTTGCCCATTGCATGGCCAAATTCACATTCTGTGTACTATAACCCATTGCTAAGAACCTGTTAGCTAAATCTTGGTGAGAATGTGTCAAATCCAGCTGTGATGAACAGATTATCTTCAAATGCAAATATTGAGATTTGGGATGGAGACTGGAGGTGTGTAACAGGCTGTTATACTGTGGATATTTCCTGTAAACAGTGGTACATAATGTGTTGTCTCGTTGGCGCTGTAATTTAACATCCAAAAATGAATCTCATCTTTATGAAAATTCACAGTAAACTCAGCCCCACACTTGTTTTCATTGATGTATTCAATGAATTCCTCCAGATAATCACTGCCTCCTTTCCATATAAAACGTAAAAAAATAAAAAATCCAGGCCACAAATACTGGTGTAAAATCATTTATAAATCCACAGAAAAACAGAGATGAGCGCTTTCGTCTGATAACAAGAAAAATGAATTGTTGTATAAAGAACTTACATGGCAACTTAGGTTAAAATCTAATATTTTACCTGGTTTGAACGACTATATAAGTATAAAATCAGCATTAGTAAAGAAAGCTGAAAGTATTTGAATTATATGTATTTTTGTATTTTATGAAATGATGGCACGAGTTTTCGTATTATATTGTACTGACAGTATTGTATTGTTCACTGTGATGCCCTTTTAAATTTCAAACTCCAAGTTTTAAAACGTAATTGGTGTTAATTGTGCTTAATTATAAATAGTTGTATGTAGCACTGGTGCTTTCATCTGAGAAAGTCTTGTTATCAGACGAAAGCACTCATCTCTGTGTTTCTGTGGATTTATAAACAATTTTACACCAATATTTTGTGGCCTGGATTTTTTATTTTTTTACGTTTTATGAGTTACATTTTATATTTGTTCTATGTATTGGTGGTTTCATCCAGTTGTCTACAATCTGGGATTTCATTTGAGGTTATTATTCAGCACTGATGCTACTATTAATTATATTCATTTCGTTACCATGAGTAACTCTGCGAGTGATTCAACCTTGTTGGTTGATGGTGGAATCCCTAGTCCTGTATGTCGTGACTGTACCTCCAACGAAGTGAGCAAAATGCGTGAGGATATAGTGTCCTTGAAAGGAGATTTAACAAGGCTCATTGAGTTGTTGAGTCAAAATAAATCTGTAGGTGGTGCTCCACTACTGGGTTCTATGCTTTTTCAAAATAAAAAGGAATCAGCTGCTTTAATTACGTCATCTCCACGCTCGGTTGGCGTGAGTAATGGTGGGGTGCAGAATGGATCAGTACTTGTTTCCGACACAGTGGCCAACAGTGTAGGATCGAAAAAGGCTGGACATTATTCTTTGGACAATAAATACATGCAAGACGTTGGAAGATTGACTTATAAGGTGTATTCTCACTCACAAGGTACTGTTCCTTTATCTAAACAGCGTTCTAATTGTGTTGAATGTAGTTCACAGAACACTGATGTTTTATTTCCTTCAGTTCATTCTCAGACTGTTCAAGTTCCTTGTTATAGGGACATTATGGACAAAATTTATAAATTTGATCAGGGTGTTGATTTGAATGCATCAATGCACAGTTTATATAATGTAAACGACAAAACGCCTACTTTAAAAGAATTGATTTTTTTTACTAGAAAAGAAATTGTTTAAATTAAAACGTTTACAAGTGGACAATAGTTATTTAAAAAGTTGTTTAGCTCACAAGATTATTCCACAGGGTCTAAGGCTTTATAAATATCCTTTTGGTATTTTATATACTGATGCTGTTTTAAAGGATTTTCACAGCTATTTTGACGAATGTGGTAAAGGTCTTGTTGAATGTATGGTTAAATATAAAGAATTATTACTTGCAACTTTAACAGTTGACACTAACAAATTAAATTTAGGTATAACCAACGATTTATTGTTTCCTGAATACGAAAAGTTGTACACCAATGTGTTAGCTAAGATAGATAAAAGGATCCATAACATCTACATTACAAAGCAGAAAAAGTTTTCGAGGGATAAAAGGCAGTATGAAGAGGGCAAAGTATATGTAGGTCCTTTTAAGAAGAATAGTTATAGAACACATGGGTACTCACATAGGCAGCATCACGAAGGTAACAGTCAGGAATTTGATCATGTCTATGACAGGGTTCCAAATTTAGAGGAACAGAAGGGAGATGCACACGTTGCACACAGAAATTTGGATGAACTAGATTCCTTTAGTGCAGAGGGTGATTATTTTTTAGCACCAAGAAGGTCAGAACGCATAGCGAGCAAAACCAGGTTTCCTTCAGACCCAGGGCGCTTGAGCGATTCATATGGGATGAATTATGGATGGAAAAAAACAGGGAAGAAGGGGAAATAATCTCCATTCAAGGTAGTTATGGCATTCTTAGTGAACATAAAGGATTTAAAATTTTCAATTATACATCTTGTGGTTTAACTAAGGTACATTTTAATCTTTTTTCTAAAGGTTTCAAATTTGTTAAATCTCAGTATGGTGATATCGCTAATCTTTTAATAGATTTGAAATTATACGTAAGAAAATTAAACCTGAATATTATGTTTAACCATAATCAAGACAATGTAACTGACCATATGAAGGGGCATACTGAACTTTCTAGGAAAAGTACTTACAATCCACCCCTCCACCCTGTTCTTTTGGTATTTGAAAAGATAGTTACGGAAGAATTATATGAGGCATAAGCTACACACAAATGGCAAAGAGAGCATTCCAACTTAAATTATGATGAAAGGAATTTATTACATGAATTACAGATGCAAAACAACCTTTGTGTTATGAAACCTGACAAGGGTGGGGGTGTTGTTATTTTTAACACTGAGGACTACAACAATATTATTACTAATATTCTACTAGATAGTTCTACATACATTCCAGTGTCGAAAAATCAAATTAATATAGCATACGGAAGAATTGATTCTTTATTGGAAGAATATTTATTAGAAAACAGAATTGATAATAAAACTTATCTCTTTTTAAGACAACTTCACCCCTGTGTTCCCAACATATTTCTTGTACCCAAAGTACACAAATCTATCAAAGAACCCCCTTTCAGATCTATAGTTTCAGCAAAAAACTCCAAGACTCACCCGTTAGCTGTTTTTGTAGGTCATCATGTTAAGGACATAGTAAACCAAATTTCCCATCTTATCAAAGACTCATGGGAGTTTTTGAATAAAATTACTAACCATCTTTGGAGCAGGGACTGCACTTTCCTTACTATTGATGTGAAAGATCTCTTTACTTGTATTCCTAGAGACCAGGGTCATGACTACTTTAGTGATAGTCTGAACAAGTTTTCGAGTCTCTCTAAGGACAGAATCTCCCTTATTTTGGAACTAATGGAGTTTATTCTTGACTCTAATTATATCCATTTCCAAGGAGAATACTATCAACAAGTTAGTGGTATTGCTATGGGAGCAGCCTGTGCTCGCGTATATGCAAATTTAGTATTATTGGAATGGGAAAATAGGTATGTTTTTTCTTGTCCTTTCTTTAAGGATATTAGCCTATACCTGAGATTTTTGGATGATATCTTTGTTTTGTGGAATGGAACACATGATTCAGTACAGAAGTTTATGGAGTATTTAAATTCTTGCACCTCTTTTTTGTCTTTTACATACACACATAACGTCACCAGCACTAACTATTCGGATGTTATTATTTCTAAAACCAGTGAGGGTTTCAAGTCCAATATATATAGGAAGGACACATGGCACAATAGTTATCTTCATTTTTGTAGTGATCACCCTATAACACAAAAGAAAAGTATCATTAAAGGTCAGGCAGTAAGGATAGCAAGGATGACATCTGACTACTATGACCTAAAAGGTGAATTTATGTTTTTGGGCAAATGTTTTATTGAAAGACAATATCCTATTGATATGGTTAGTGAAGTTTTGGAAGAGGTGTATAATGGCTGGGGTACCAAATATAAGCCCTTGTTGGGACATTCATTATACATGGCAAATGATGATATTAACAACAACAAAAAAAGAAAAAACTTTCATGGAGCATGCATTACACAATATAATATGTTCTCTGATGTATTTACGAATACATTGAGAGCAAATTGGAATTTATTTAAAACTAACAAGGATTTATACAATATAGTGGGGGAGCAACCCCTGTTCACTTATTTTAAAAGAACATTTGAACAGCATGATAGGGAGGTTGTACAACATAGGGCTACTGTCCCATGTGGGAGCTGCAGTGTTTGTTCTTTTATTTTTAATGAGGAAAAGATTAAGTTAAACAATGGTTTGAATAGCATAGTCAGATTCTGTAGAGGAAACTGTAAAACAAAAATGCTGGTCTACATGGCTGTATGCACAAATTGCTGTGCTTTCTATATTGGTAAAACAGAAAGACCATTTAAAGACCGCATTTATGAACATCTGTATGATATTAGGACACACAAAGAGACTAGTGCTTTATTCAAACACAGTTTAGTGTGTTCCTCCTTCGGAGGTTATAAGTTTGGTATCATTGATATTCTTAAAGAAAACCAATACAGGGGAGGGGGGACATGAAAACTGAATTGCTGTATAAAGAACTTACATGGCAACTTAGGTTAAAATCTAATATTTTACCTGGTTTGAATGACTATATAAGTATAAAATCAGCATTAGTGAAGAAAGCTGAAAGTATTTGAATTATATGTATTTTTGTATTTTATGAAATGATGGCATGAGATTTTGTATTATATTGTACTGACAGTATTGTATTGTTCACTGTGATGCCCTTTTAAATTTCAAAATCCAAGTTTTAAAACTTAATTGGTGTTAATTGTGCTTAATTATAAATAGTTGTATGTAGCACTGCTGCTTTCATCTGAGGAAGTCTTGTTATCAGACGAAAGTGCTCATCTCTGTGTTTCTGTGGATTTATAAACGATTTTACACCAGTATTTGTGGCCTGGATTTTTTATTTTTTTACATTTCATAAGTTACATTTTATATTCCTTTCCATATAAGCCAACGGTCGTCCAAAAAGCATTTCCATATGTCAGTCTCTGGCAGGTTATGTGACTCATTATATATAATATGTTTTTCAACATATCCCATGTATAGATCAGCATATATTGGGGCAGAAGATGACCCCATTGCTGTACCTTGTATTTGCAAGTAGCATTCATTTTTGAAATAAAAGACGTTTTTTGTGAGGACATGTTCGGCCATGCAAATGAGCAGGGTGTTGAAACATGGATTTTAAAGACTGGCTTTATTTAACCAAAATTCCAACGCTGTTAATCCTGCCCAGTGTGGAATGCTGGTATAAAGTGATTTGACATCTAGGGTACACATCAACCAGTGGAGTTCTAATTCAGACTCAGACACAATTTGTAAAAACTCAGTTGTGTCCTTTAACCTAGCTCTAACATGTGGCAGTAGCAGTTGTAAATGTTCAGTCAGAAATGCTGATAGTGGTTCTGTAAGAGAGCCAATACCCGATACGATGGGTCTGCCTGGTGGCGCCATCAAAGATTTATGAATTTTGGGCAATAAATATAGATATTGTTTGCCCGGGTCTTTTACCATTAAATGTTGTCTGGTTTTATCACTGAGAATTCCGTGATCCATTGTTTCCTGCAAAAAATCACCAATCTCTTTTTTGAAATTCAGAGTGGGGTCAGTGGGCATGTTCATGTAATGCTGAGGGTTAGTCAATTGTCTACTTTCCTCCGCCCAGTAATAACTGGAGTCCATAATAACCACTGCCCCACCCTTATCAGCTGGTAAAATGGAAATATCAGTGCTCGCTCTAAGATCTATGAGAGCTTTTTGTTCAGCCACTGTTAAGTTGTTTCTAAGAATCTGTGAGGAACTTAGTTTGTAATGTATATCTTTGATGACCGCCTGTTGAAAAATGGCCCCATGTTTGTTCATGGGTGGACTAAAATTGGATTTATAAAATTGAAATTCAGTCAATTTTTGAGAATGATCCTGTTTGCCAAAATACAATTTTAAATTAAGCTTTCTACAAAATGACAAGATGTCAGAGACAAAAATGCTTTCATCCAGAAAGAAAACAGGGATAAAACCAAGTCCTTTATTCAATAATACTTCCTATTCAGGTGTTAAATAAAACATATTTAGAAATGTTGTGCACATTTGAACATTCTACATTTATTTCACTATTGATTGAAATAGATCCTCTATGGTTTTTACCCCTGTGCTTACGTCCCCCCCCCCATGCTTCCTACCCCTAAAGGGTGTTCAGAACTCTGACCCTTCTTGGAATCAGGGGAATCACTAATATATGTGGATTTGGTGTCAGTAGTGGAGGACTCCTCCCCCGAAGTTGTAGTGTTTGGTCTACCTATTTTCAGTATGGATCTGGGTCTTTTTTTGCATATTTGAGTAGTATTTTTTGTTCCATCAGCAAACCAGACACTTCTTACTAGACCTACCACTGTTTAACACTAAGAAAACTTGACTGGCTTCAGTATCCTCACCACCTTATACCCAACTCATCTTAATCCACAAAATTATCTATATCCCATTTGCCTGTCCAGAAAGTATTCCATACATCATTTCTATCTAACAAACTATCCCCTTCAGTCAAATGATAAACAACTGATCGCCACAAAGGGCTGCAACAGTCAGTCTCTGTTCCAATAATGTAGCTAGAACTTGAAAAAAAACCTACAGTATCAGTCAGGTCTATCATACACCTTCATCTTTTCAAACAATTACCAAAAGAATTCCTCTCTGCCTTCATGGCTTTGACCCTGCTCCTCATCAGAGACATAGCTTCTCCTAACATCCTTCATCACCTTCTTATGCCTGCTTTAAAGCACTAAATAACTTATCTTGCTTATTCCTTTCTAATACCTAACTTTATTGTAGCGCTTAAGCTACTATAACTACTTCTAATTAGAACAGACACATTACCATTCCATTGCAACTTCTCTATTAGGACTTCACTTGCTTATCCTCTCCAATACCTCTCGCTAATATATTTCTTAAATTACTCCTACTTATCTTATACACTCCACTTCTGACTATAAATTCTCAATACAATGCTTATATATTAATGTTTGAGAATATCAATGCAAATTTTATTATACTAACTACTAAACTATATATTTACTGAAAGTATATTTTAAAATTTGTTATTGTAAATACTAATTGCATTAAATGTGCTAGCTTGGAGGTTTTTTTCTCCCGGACCTCTGCTGAAAAACAGCCCAGCTGGACTTTTCTGGTAAACAAACATCAATAAACAAATGTTAATAAATAAATAAATAAATAAATAAATATATAATGCATGTGCTGTAGTACTGTAGGACTGTAGGTGTATGAGCTCCAAGGTTATGGAGTCCTGCCCCATGCTACTACTCTGATCTACGGGACTATAATGGCAGAGAAGACACTGTTCTGTAGTACTAGGTCATGTCTGTGAACAGTTTCATTCAGCATTGAATAACAGGTATATTTTGGAGGAATATATCTTTCTATTTCTCACTCTTAAATGAATTGCTTTCTATGCTGCATTGCCTTGACCAGCCTTAGCATTGCCACCCCCCATGCCCATTGCAGCTAGAGCTAGGTTTAAAATTATTTGACCTATTCAGAGTTGGTTTTGATTTCAGAGTCACAGGTACATACTAGGCTATTAGTCAGCATACTATTAGAAGACTAGACAATAACCAGAGGTCAGAATCAAAGTCTGTGTTTTTGTAACAATGAAGTACAGACTGTAACCATTATTCTAAACCCATATATTTTGTGCTGTCAGTTAATACTGTAATACTATTCATACAATCCTCCTAGACTTTCAGACGTGTGGTGACCATTCCAAAGTTAACGGCCAAACATCTTGACATGTATAGTGATGAAAATGAGTGCAGAGTCAAGTTCTATTAATTAAAAACATACTTTTAGTGCATAGAGATTCCCAGTTCATGAGTTACAAAGAAATTATTACCATAATGCATTAAACAATCAGATTAAATGTAAACATTTGTCACTGTGCTGTATAGAATTGCTAAATGAAACTTATTGATTTTATTCATATTTTTGATCAGTATAGAGCATTTGTCTCTATGGGCCATTCTTAGACTTAGCCCTAGAATGCTGTTTGGCTAAGTGAGTTTTTAGAGTCACACACTAAGGCAACAGAGGTTGAACAACTCATTAACAGCTCCTTAATCATCTCCGCCAACTACTGTTGTTATTTTATTCATGTAATGGAACCTCTTAAATAGGATGGTGAATGGTGTCATAACTTACTGATATAACAACCAAGTGCCCCAGGATGTTGAAGACTCCTATGTGCTTTCACTACTGAGAATTGTAAATATGCTATCAGCTATATGGCTACTGACTGAGTTTTAATGATGAGGCCAAAGAATTTTCACATAACACTTGAATGAATCAAGGTTTTAGAGGTACATATCTAACTAAATGTCAGCATGCAGCAGCCCAATGACTTATAACAGTCATTCCTCACTAGACTTTTCATCATTGTCTCTCACACAGACTGCTTTGTTTCTGATATTACACAACCATTTATTTATTTTATATTTATTTGTCCTCTGGTAACTGGGAAAGTCTGACTGAGCCAATGGCCATTTTCACTGGAGGCTCGTAGAGAAAAGCTCCACAACAGACTGAAAAACATTTAATCAGTAGTTGAGTAATTATATACATGGGAAGAAAATCCCTGGATCAAATTATATATTTTAAAACGAGATGAGGAGAAAGGCCCCACAAAACACACATAAATAAACTTGACAATAACTGATAAGTAAAATTATATACAAAAAGAGGAAATCCTCACAAAAGATGAAACACAAACAGATTGAGATACATTTTCAGAATATTCCAAAGATAAACCATTACTGGAAGGTGTAATAATACACATCCTTATGGGAAGAATACTATTACACAATTATTGGGAAGTATAATATCATATATACTTTATGGTGAAGGGTTGTATTAGCCAGCCATTATTAGGAGGCATAATAATAACAATAATAATACACATACAGGTAAGATCACACATCCATTACATAATATTTCATAGCCATTACTGAAATGGGGAATATTACACTGTCTTTATGGGGCTGGGTAATGTTAAATAGTCATTATGGGGTGGGTAATTATTATATAGTCATTTAGTAATTTTGGGGATGGTTAATATTACACTATCAGTACAGGCAGAGGTAATATTATACAACCATTATAGGGATGGACAATACTGAGGGGTCGACTGTTACACAGGACCAAGAGCACTATAAGTCACTTTAATCAGTCAGTTGGCAGTTTTTTTCTTCTTAAATCTAGTGTGGCACTAAATTTTGAACCTAGGTTTGGGAAATCTTATCCATTGTCTTGTACTGCAAACAGGAAGAATCAGACTTTTGTCAATAGGAGACAGAACAACTATTCCTTCAGAATTTACATAAACGTTTAAAGTACAATAATTGCTATGCAAGGCTCCTCTAAATCACAGTTTTGTGTGACAAAAGCTAATATATGCTCCAATGGAAGCAGAGTCCAGGCTTCCTGAAGATCATTCTGGTGGTATACCAATCTTATCTGAAGTATTCTCTGATTTATCACTCAGGTTTTTCTGCCCCTATCCTTAATTAACAGATTATTGCATTTCAACTGTTTACATTTTTGTTGACTGACCACAATTTTTGTCACTTGTTTTTGGTCTGTTTCTCATAAAATTTATGTTTTTCCTGGCAAATCATTGAGTATTGAAGTTCCTAAATAGGGCCATAAGTTCATATTAGGCTAATGACCACAAGGGTCTTTTTAAGCCTAGTAATGCATCCCAGTTGAGAATCAAACCCTGTACTTTTTTCCTGTGAGGTTAACACCTTAACCATTATGCCAACCTTTCCTTGCTATAAAAATCGATTGAAATTTCCTGACTAGGAAGCGAACCCAGGCTGTGGCAATGAAAGTGCCACCACAGTTTCCCCTTATAACAATATGTATTTGCTAATCAAGTAAGCTCACTGTCCAAATTTAGGGTCAACTGAGGAGCGATAGCTGGTTAAGTGAGTTCCTTAAGCTCATACAGTAGACAAACAAGGAAGGACAGAATCAAATACTGTACCACAGAAACCCTAACTCACAACTACAATCTCTACACCAACTGCCAGACAGCAACAGATATGCTAATGCTAAACATGTTATTCTAACAACTTCCTAAGTTTATAAAAATAGTCATTAAATCATCACAAATTTTGGCCTTTGTCCACTTAACCCCACCACCCTCATTATTTTTGACATTGTCCATCCCCCATCCCCACCCCCATTATTTTTGGCTTTGTTCGTATTCCTTGTGCTAAGCGGTTGAGAGGTACACAGATGGTACATAACTATTTGTGGTAGTATGACAACTTTTTAAAATTGTCAGTATTTTCTTTGTACTCTGCTGCTTATCATATACTCTATGCGGTAACTGCACACAAACATTGGTAATGCCATGGTGCTCGATACACAAAATAATAAAACTGAAAGTGCTTGAAAATTTTTAAGTTTGTCATTGCCTATGTAGTACTGCAATGTGTACTGCAAAAAAAACTAAGGTAACTAGATCTGGACTGAAATTAGTTATTTTCAGGTTGATAGGTATGAGTTTGTTTGTTCACTTGTTTATGCATTTATTTGTTTCATTTTATTTTGAGTAGTAAGTTGACTGGATCACAAGGCTTCATGTTCTGCCACAGCTACATTATGATTATAAAGCATAGTTCAAACAAAATAATAAACATAAATCAAAACAACTTGAAACATAGAAAAACTAAGCATAAACCACACAAGCCATATTATATTAAAAAATTTATATGCTAAAATTATATTTAAACTAAAAGAGTAGCAAAGTGAAGAAGTATAAAGTTGGAAATGTAGCCATATATGATTGATGTGGGCAAGGCCATGTCTTTCCATTTTCCAGAAAAATTCCAAAACATTCCACAACTTGCACTGTAAGGGTACTGGAAAACGTAAGATTCATGACATTTGGCATTTAGGTCAATACATTGATTTACTTTAACATATATTTCTTCATATGTTTGCCACTTGAAAAGCTGTTAGCTTGCTGTATTCGATTTTCTTTACATAGATCCTGTTTAACTATTTTCCGTATGCTGATGCACACAATAAAGTATAACAGAATCATGGTAACAATCACAGATTCCAAATAAGAATTATGGGAGTGAGTTATGGAATATCCTTTTATGAGAATGAAATGTCATTTATTTTAATAATAACAGATAATCTTCCTGATTATGGTCTGACAAAACTCTCCACGAGACGGGTTATTTCTTGGCTCATTTGTAGTGTTCAGCAGAATGCCAAAAACTAGAGAAAGTAAGACAGATGACCTTTGTCTTACCTTAGTTAAAGAAGGCTGCCCTACCACAGCTGACACAGGGCATCTATTCTCATCCTGATGTGATGCATAAGCACGGGATGCCCACTGGTCCATAAACCCTGATGGTGTGTGGAAGCCACAGTCATTAATGCTGTTTCCTTTTCCAGGTGTTTCACAGACTCCATCTCCATATATGAGGTAGCATAGACTAGGCTCCCCTATAATGTGTGAAAAAGAAATAGTAAAGATTAAATGGGTAGCTGCTACAACCTAATATGAACACAGCAATTGTATATATGCAAGAAGAATTTGTATAGCTACACATCTGAATATGAAAATAATCATTTGGCCATATAAGGTAGATAGTTTCTAAGGCAACATCTACAATACAGTTTCAATTCCATAAACTATTACATTTAATTACATTTTCTATACAGCTGGATGAGATAACCAGGCTATCTAGTTTGTACTTTAAATGTATTCAACATTTTATTTACTTTCTTTTCTGATCTTTGCCTTCACTTCTCCTTCACCTGTGTCATGCCTGCAATATTGCTGCCATGGATTTCTTTTCCTCTAAACATTCTGACAGATATATCATGGGGTCACAGTTGGTTGGATCCAGGTTCTAAATTTTCCCTACAATGCTGCCTGTGTTCTCTCCGCCCTCCTTCTGTCCTTTCTGTTAAGGATGACCTTTTCACATCTTACAGAAATGATCTTGTACACCCATATCATGCTCTCCCTGTGTTATCATGTTTCTAGTCATACGATCTGTAGTTTATATAGTCTGTGGTTGTATCCTACCCATCTGGCACATGCACAGCTCTGGTGTATTTCCTCCGGACTCCTTCCAGCAGCCTTATAACAATCTGCTTGTGTGACATTTAGACTTGCACACAGCCAACACTTTGTCCCCAACCAGGATCAATTCCAATAACAGCAATACCTTACATTTTTATAATGTGGACTTTATGCCCTGAGGATATGCATCAGTATTCTGCTTCCAATGTCACTTCACTCACCTGATTCTCCTGTTGATGTGTAATCAGCAATACCAAACCCATTTTTACTCTCTATTCATTTCTGCTCCCCTCAGTTTATATTTAATACCAAGGTCACTGTGGCCCAAAAGCAGGACTTTATCATGTTTACTGAACCTCAGTTGCTGTTTTGAAGCTCCTTTGGGAGCCAATTCAAGTTTATCCTTACAGTCTTCCCTACATCCTTCACTGCTACCATTAAGTCTATGTCATCAGTGAAGACCACAATCATGTTTTCTTTTTCTGCACGTGTCTTAAATGAACACGTTGAAATGTCTCGGACCCTGGGCAGACCCTTACAACAGTCCACTATTCATTTTCCTTATTCCCACAAATATACTTCTCACCATAACCCTCTGTGCCTTACCATTTATGCACGTAGTAGTCCCATTCCATGGCTGTATCACACAACATGCTTTTTCCTAGAAGCCTCCTACAATGATCAGAGTTAAAGGTATTGCTGGAGTCAGTGTAGCTTATGCCTACCAATAATCCTCTTGTTATTTTGACTCATAACCCTGTTATAAAGTTTTTCTGAGCCATAAATTCATGTCAGTTGCTATCCTGGTGAAGCTATAAGCATTTCCCTCTTGATTCTATTTATGGCATTCCCTGCCAGTGCTCTTAGACTAGCAGGCCTGTAGTTTCTGGATTTTTCTTGCTCTCCAAGATAACACACTTGCTGTCTTCCAGCCATCAACCAATTCTACTTTGGCCCTTAATTACTTCATCTTCTAACACACAGGCCAGGATCTTGAAATCTCCTAGAAGACAAGTCATCTTGTGTCTCTGCTTTATGCTCCTTAATCTTCTCCATTTCTTTCGAGGTTTCAGTCCTCTGCTTTACTTGCTTTGCTGTATCTCTCCTTCCCAGCATTGACCTCTCCACTTGCTTTGTTTCTTCTCTTCTGTAAACAATGTAGCAGAGTATGCATTCAGCACTCTACCCTTTTCTCAATATTCTGTGATCTTCCTCTAGCATCTCTCATTCTGGCTAAGTGCGCTGCTCTTTTCTTTCATTCTGTTGTGCAGATTGCGAGATGCTTAATGTCAACAACAAAATATATGACGTGAAATCAGTCTGGAATGCCTTTGTATGTTCCGTGTTTCTCAGTGTGTTTTTACAGTTTACATTTCAGAGTTCATTTACATGAACAGCCTTGCAGCTTGTAGTTCAGTTTCTGTCATACTAGTATTTGCACATAGCAGTGCTGCTGTGCAGTATTGATGCCAGAATGCACAGCAGTGATTCCAGATTTAAATAATATAACTGTAATATTGCTGAACTACATTGTGATACTGTCAAAATGCTTGCATATTCCCTGTGAAGGCAAAGTAATGTGAGAGGGTTGTTGACATAGAGCAGTAATGGCACTGGTCAGCTATACAACTGAGGTTAGTTTTAGGATGGGGCTACACTGCAGTAGAAATCCTATAGCAATGATTTCATAGTGGAATTATTCAACAACAATGGTTAGAGATTTCTGTACTATAATAGAGAAGATATTTCCTACTTTAATTCCCCACTAATAAAATCAAAATGTTGTTTTACAAAACCAGCTGTGTTTGGGCATGGCTATACCACACCATGCTGTATAACAGCAGTGATGCCACCAAACTGAATTTGTGTCATAAGAGTGGTAACATGACTTAGTAATATTACCATGGAAACAAGGGAGCCTGCAGGATTTTTTGCAGGGGGGGTGCAAATCCAGAGCCCCACACACACAGCACCCCCCCCCCCACAGACACACACATAGTCATTCCAGTATCCCATTACTTGGCTATTTCTTCCCAGTTGCCATAATCATTTTTCAAAACTCTTAGTATGCATACTGTTTTATACTTTACTTCTACAATGACTACAGATATTTGGATTTAATTTACAACTTTTTCTTCAACTTTTATAGCACAAACACAGACATTTGCTAAACAAAGCAATAGTCTTACAATGAAAACAGACTTAGCATTGAAACTTCTCTGCCTTTGAAACTCACATTCACTGAAACAGCATTGAAACCCACATACAAAAAATGCATCTGGGCAGTGGTGGGTTAAGTTTACCTTTGGACTGTTTTCAAATCATAGGCCCCTTGCACACATTTTTAGGACCATGTAAAAGTACTGTGATTCACCTTCCTGATTGTATTAATTATAATATATAATAATTGAATTATATCCCTTGTATAATATAGCACCACTTGTTAGAGTGTGTTTTAAATTTATAGTTTTGAACATTTTTCCAGTAAGCAATGAAACTAAACATATGAACTAGTGATGACAAACTGCCCAGTACGGAACATTTCAACCATAAAAGGCCACTCAGAATTCTGTCATTACAGTGCACCGATATCAGTCAATATGCACATTCTCTGCAGAAGTAAAAGTCAACTGAATAACTCCACATTAAAAAGATCTGAAACTAATGAAGAGGTTGTTGCCAGAAAACAATTATATTTGAGTGTTTCATCTACAAATTCAGTGCCTATTGCCTTTGAAGAATAAGTTGCCTATTTTACATTAAAAGAAATGGTAAGCTGGTATATTGCAATAGGGAATGGGTGGCAAGCTGAAAAACAGGTTCAAAGTTACTAGGTGTCTCATCCAAAGGAGGACATACTAAGGACTGCAGTACCATACCCCCTTAAAATACAAATCTACATGCTATGGGAGTAGAACCTACAGCCCTCTGTATCAAGATGCAAGTACACTATCTGTTGTGCTACTAACACTATTTTAAAATTCTATATCACAATGATGATACCATTTGCTAAACAAAACAGTTGCTCATTTTAAGCAGACTTGGCATGAGCAGCAGTAAACTTTTATTCCCTTGAAGCTCACAATTCCTTGAAAATGCACTTGAAAATAAATTCCAACAGCTAACTCTGACTAGGGCGTTTCACTCTCTCTCTCTCTCTCTCACACACACACACACACACACACACACACACACACACACACACACACACACACACACACACACACACACACACACACACCTCAACCTGTTATTGCAAGAAACCTGGAAAAATCCTGAAATAAATAGGGAGTGTCAGATTATAAATATTGCTCTGATGAACTTATGAAATTGCTAGAATAACAGGAATTGTGTTAGTATGCATTTTTCTAAAGGATAAGACACCTAAAACTCAAAATGTCTGTCACAATTTAGCAACTGGAATCCTTTTTAGGAGGAATATGGGGCAAAAATCTGGACATTCTGCAAAAACCTGGATAGCTGAGGGATGTACTACCTTCCTCTTACACACACACACACACACACACACACACACACACACACACACACACACACACACACACACACACACACACACACACACTGTGTGATAGTGTACAGTCTATGTTTCTACCTGTCATAATCTAACTTTACGCTTGTATACTTAAGTTTTTTTTGGAGGTTTTCTCCCCCGGGCCTGCACTGAAAATTGACACTTCTTGGCCTAGTTCAACAAATCCAATGCATAAATAAATAAAAGTACAGCAACATGACAAGCACTGAGAGGCAAAATACCCTTTTATGAAAATAAAACTGAAGGACTGACAATAAATTATTTTAACTTATCAATAGCAATGTACTGTAAACAGGCTTTACAAGTGTAATTTCCCAATAAAAGTACTTAACTTTGGCTGGATGGAACCTGATGCAACAAAAACACTTCTTATGCACAGGTGAGGATGCCAAGTATTGCTGAGCTCTGCAGAAATGATTCTGATGTTTTGTATTTAGAAACAAACTGGGAAAGGAAGTTAATATCCACAGAATAGCTTCTTTATTTCTTTTCAGTGAGGAATAGATTGTTAATCTGTTAACTACATTAACCCTCACTGTTAAAATGTGGCTTTCCATTGCAAGCAGCAGTCTTATGAGACAGTCACATTACATATAAAGAACACTGGTGTCTCTTATTGAATGACATTCTGAGTCATTCATATCCACATTCATCCCATAAAACAACAGAACCTCATAAACCAATGTGATTTATTTTAAACTATCTGTTTCTCCCGACATGTCTGCCTATTACTTACTGTTCTGCTTGCATTTTACACATTAGGGACAAACTAAACGTGGGGTCTACCATAAGGCTTTAGTCTGTAGCCACATTTCTCGGTACATAATCTGCATACCATTGTTAAGAAATACTGAAAAGAGCCCTGACATCTTTTAGATTACTATGGTTAATGCAGGTCATATTAGGAGCATGTTTAGAAGCTTGGCTACAGTCCATCATTCGCACATTATAGGAATCACTTATACTTGGATAAAACCACAAGATTCTATTCCATATGCTGTAAATGGTAATTATCTGCTCTACAAAAGTCAAAGGCTAGAGGTGAGAACTGGAATTATTGCTGATAACATGATGCATATCCAGCTTACTGGTACCAGTTTCCTTTTATACTGTATGGCATGAACCAGACTGGTTTCTGCATTAATGTGTAGTTGAAGTAAAAGTAGTCTAGACTAAATTCTGACATTTTAGCTGGCAAATTTGCCCTTCATTCTCATCTGTATTTCCTCATATTACCCTAACGTTATCTTGTAGTACTAGTGTAGTAGGTCACCTAAAACCAGTTATTAAACTAGTTGAATGAAGAGAACATTTCATTTAAATACATGGATGTCTTTCATGGTTCACTGTTGCAGTCATCACTGTAGGGTTCTTCCTGCCAGCAGCAGCCCCCGATCAGCCAGAATCCCAAAGTCTGGATCGGGCGCCAGCTGAGGTCGCATTTATCCTGACGTCAATGTGCTGGAAGGTATAAAGACCTCAGCTGACACCATTTCCCCAGCTTTTCTTGCCGCGCGGTGCCCCTTGCAGTTCACTGATGCCGGTCAGCCTGTTCCTGTTTATTTTTGGATCTAATCCCAGGATTTTTGTTTTTTACAGATAAGTACCCCATTGGGGAGGTCTTTTTCTTGCTCCAGTCAGATGTCAGAAAAAGTTAATAATTGTATTTCTTGTGGGAAGCAAATACCTCATAGGGATTTTCACTCTTACTGTATTCCCTGCCTGGGTCCTGACCACGACGTTGCTAATTGCGTGTTTTGTGCTAGATTTAATCAGTGTACTATTAGGCATAGATATAACTTTGCCTTTTACTATTTTGGTAAAAGGTTTAATTATAACATGTCTTCAGACTCTTTTCTGGCTTCTGGGGTGTGTAAGAGGTGCAGGGATGCAGACAGGCCTCCGAGGTCCACAGCAAAGTATGTTACTCAGTTATTGCCAGTTGCTGGTTCATCGGTCGTCAGTGAGGCGCCTTTGCAGCCCCTGTCGTCCGCGACTTTTGAACCAATTGCCTGTACCAACTCTGGTGTGGAGCTGATGGGGTCTTCAGAATTGCCAGGGACTGGACCTTCGGATACTGCTCCCTCAGTTGGGTCCAGAGCCGGTAGGCAAGTACCGGTTTCTGAGGGAGTTCTCAGACCATCACAGCTTCCTGTAAATGTGGATTTGGGTTTACATGCTAAGTCAAAGTCTAAGGCTCCAGCTAAAGTGAAGTGGCTAGCACAGGCACCTTTTGATCAGGGTCCTAGGCCTCAGAGGCAGATGCTTAGGATGGCTGAAGATCTCTTAACTATGATCAGAGGTTCTCATCCCCCTCCTGACAAGTAGCCTAGATTACAGTCCGATTATGATTCTTCAGACCAAATTTCTCTTTCTTCTGCTTCTTCCCTTGAGCAGGATTATTCTTTTCCTCTTTATGAGGATTCTGATGCTGAATATTCCTTTCCTTCCGCCTCTCCTCCTGAGGATTATTCTTTTGGTGAAACTTTGCATGATATGAGGGTGCATTTTCACTGGGAAGGGCAGGAATTCTCTGAATCCAAGAAAAGGCTTAGGGATTTTCTTCTTCTCCCACAGCATAAGCCTCTGGCTATTCCCCCTGTATTGGACATTGTTGATGATGTTTTTTTGGAAGCTTCTCTCTCTCTCGATTCTTTTCCCCCCTACTCCAGCCAAACTGGATAGGTATTATAGGGTTCCAGATTCTCATAAATTTCTTTTTAAAAATCTTTCGCCTGATCTGGAAACAATTTCTCAGGGTCCTAAGGGTGTTAAAGTGGCCTCTGCTAAAAATCCTATTCCCTTTGACTGAGAGTCCAGGGCTTTGGAGAGATGGGGTAAAAAGGTTTATACTTCTGCTACATTGTCTATTAGGGCTTTGAACTGTCAATTTCATATGCTGAAGTATCAGCAATACCTTTTGTCTGTATTTCAACAAAAGATATCAGCTGTTTCTATTGGTGCGGATAATCAGAAGTTACAGGATGTATTTCATGCTATTGAACAAGTGGGTAAACATACCCTGCATTGTGGTTTTGATTCTTTGGAAGCTTCTTGTAGGGCTGCAACAACTGGCGCTGTTATTAGAAGACATGCTTGGTTAAGGGATCAAAGCTTGCTGGATCAGATTAAAGCCAAACTTTTGGATGCCCCTTTGCAGCACGATGTTCTGTTTGGGTCCAAAGCTGAAGAGGTATTGAAGAAAATGGAAGACAAAGCCAAATCTATGCAGACGGTTAAGGATTTTCTACAGGTGCAACCTCCTAGATTTAGCAGAGACTGGCCAACTAAACCTTGGTCCTTTCTGGGCTCGGACAGGTCTCAGAGAGGCAGATTCAGGTGTTCCAGAGGTAGGGGACAGTCACAGTCCCATTTTAGGAACAGACAGTGGAGTGCCCCCTCTCCCAAGGGAGGTGAAGATAAGTCTCACCCTACCGAAAACAGTCTTTATGACTCTCCCTTTCTAGTTCCAGGGGCTCCTCTCCTGGAAGCTCCTTTGGGGGGAAGGATTTCTCTTTTTTATCAAAATTGGAACCACATAACCCGGGACAAATGGGTTCTGGACATAGTCTCAAGAGGTTACAGATTTAATTTCCACACTTTGCCAAAACCGAACGGTTGGCCAGACCTGCCAAATCATCAGTGGGCAGAGGCACAACAGCAGGTTCAGTCCCTCCTGGCTATGAGGGCCATAGAATTGGTGCCAAATTTAGAAATTGGGCAAGGTTTTTATTCCAGACTTTTCCTGGTTCCCAGGAAGGAAAATTCGTGGAGACCAATCCTGTACCTCTCTGTACTAAACACCTTTCTAGATATACCAAAATTCAAGATGCTCATTCTGCAGCAGCTGCTGCCTATGTTGGACAAGAATGCTTGGATGGTGACTTTGGACTTAAAAGAAGCTTACCTGCATATTTCTATAAGGCAAGAGTGCAGAAGGTATCTGCGTTTCAAAGTGGGCTCGAAACATTACCAGTTCTCTGTGCTGCCCTTTGGCTTATCTACTGCGCCAAGGGTCTTTACGAAGTGCCTGGCACCAGTAATGGCATTTTGCAGACAGAAGGGGATTCAAATTTACCCTTAACTGGATGACTGTCTTCTTCAAGCGGACGACAAAGACACTCTACTTCGGCATCTAGCCTTTGTGCAGCATCTTCTTCAGTGCCTTGGTTTCACAGTGAATCTAAAGAAATCAAACCTGGTACCCACGCAACAAATTACTTTCATGGGTGCTCTTCTGAGTACTTCAACCCAGATGGCTTCCTTGACACCAGACAGAAAAGTGCAACTAGCTTCTTTTTTCCGACACCTGGCTTCAATGAAACAGCTGACTGCAAGAATAATTCTGCAGGCTTTGGGTTACATGGCCTCCTGCATTCTGCTAATACCATATGCAAGGATGCATATCAGGAAACTGCAGTGGTACCTCAAGAGTGTCTGGTCTCAGCATTACCACAGTTTGGAAACAGTGGTCACGATTTTGCCTTGTCTCCAGCGAGAGTTTCTTTGGTGGGCCGAAGCCTGTCTACAGAACAAGGGGAAACCTTTTTGTCCTCCACCGACCAACCAAGTTCTGACAATGGATGCTTCAGATTATGCATGGGGAGCCCACATGCATGGGAGATGTCTTTAGGGTATTTGGACGAAGGAGCAAACCCACCTGCATATAAATTTGAAGGAGATGCTAGCTGTACAGAATGCCCTGAGAGTCTTCAGGGACCTTCTTCTACCAGGACAATTGTTGATATGGACAGACAACACTACAGTGATGTGGTACATCAACAAGCAGGGAGGCTCTCACTCTTACACCCTGTGCAGATTAGCCATGAATCTCTGGTACTCTGCTCTGACCTGCAGTGTTGACTTACAGGTGCGATTCCTGCCAGGGAAAGACAACACTATGGCAGACGCATTGAGCAGATGCATTTCAGATCCACATGAATGGATGTTGGATGTTCGGATATTCAGGATGATTATAAAGGCTTGGGGATGTCCTGACATAATCTCTTTGCATCCCCTCAGAATCATCAACTTCCAACATTCTGCACAAGGACCTACCACAAACTAGCATGGAGAGTGGATGCCCTCTTATTCAGTTGGAAACACCTCTCAGTATATGCCTTTCCTCCCTTTCCTCTTCTTCCTCGGGTACTTCTGAAGATAAAACAGGACAGACCACACATGATTCTACTGGCTCCCAATTGACCTCGGCAATTCTGGTATTCCACTCTGATGAACTTGGTTCAGAAGCCTCCCTGTTTTCTGCCTCAAATCCCTCATCTACTGTCTCAATGGGACGGCCGGATACTGCACAGTCATGTCGAGACTCAGCATCTAGCTGCCTGGCGGATCCATGTTCTGTAAACACCTCTGCCCTTTCCAAACAGGTATTGAATGTAATCCTTGAAGCTAGACGGCCCAGCACTAGAAAATCTTATGCGGGAAAATGGAAAAGATTTTGCTCCTGGAGTCAAGTCCAGGGTGGTGATTCTTCTGTTCTAAACATTCCTCTGATTTTACCGTATCTGACAGAGTTATTACATATGGGCCTATCTTTTTCGTCTGTTAAGCTTCATGCTTCTGCTATTTCTGCACATTACAATACGGATCCTCCGATTTTTTTCTCATCCATTACTTAAACAATTTCTTAGAGGGGCTAAGAATATTCGGCCCCCTATAAGGGCTCCTGTTCCCACTTGGGATCTTAACTATGTTTTGGAGAAATTAACTTTGTCTCCTTTTGAACCTGCAGCTTCCACGGATTTAAAATTTTTGTCTTGGAAAACTGCTTTTCTTTTAGCTATTACCTCTGCTAGAAGAATTTCGGAATTGCAAGCACGCATGGCTGTGGAACCCTTCCTTATTTTTCATCAGGACAGGGTATCTCTATGGAATAATCCCACAGTTATGCCCAAGGCAGTGGCCTTGAATCAGTCTATTCATTTGCCTACCTTTTATCCTAATCCTCAAAGTGAGGAAGAAAGTCTTTTGCACTCTCTAGACGTGCACAGACAGCTTTGTCTATACCTGGACAGGACCAAGATATTCCAGAAATCTGATCAGTTGTCGCTTATGCTCCTACTGTTCAGGGGAAAGCAATCACTAAGCAAACTATTTCCAAGTGGTTTGCCCATTGCATCAAGTTCTGTTACTCTTATCATGGCAATCCGGTTCCTGTTAATGTTAGGACTCATTCTACCTGGGCTACTGCTACTTCAGCAGCTTTTCTTTGTGGGGTTCCTACCAAGGATATTTTGGAAGCTGCTACTTGGAGTTCTGTACATACTTTTTCTAAGTATTGCAACCTCCTTTTCTATTCTAAATCCAGGGCAGGTTTTGCTTCTGCGGTTTTGCAAGGTTTTGTAACCACTCCCTCTGTTTCTCCTCCAGCCACCCTTTCTTAGCTTTGGGACTCAACCCTACAGTGATGACTGCAACAGTGAACCACGAAGGACATAGTACAGTTGTGTACTCTTACCATAAATGTAGATGTTTGAGTGTGTTCACTGTTGCAGTCCGGGTTACCCTCCCTCCTATCCCCTCTTTTGTTTTTTCCTTGAGTATTGTCTGTTATGAGGTATTTTGGCTGCTGAGGTTTTGGGCATTGTTTCTTTTTCAGCCTTTTCTTTCTGGGCACCTGTTATCTGGGGCAAGAAAAACTGGGGAAATGGCATCAGCTGAGGTCTTTATACCTTCCGGAGCATTGATGTCAGGATAAATGCAACCTCAGCTGGTGCCCAATCCAGACTTTGGGATTCTGGCCAATCAGGGGCTGCTGCTGGCCGGAAGAACCCTACAGTGATGACTGCAACAGTGAACACACTCAAACATCTACATTTATGGTAAGAGTACACAACTGTACTTTTAACATCTGCAAAATGAAAGTCTGTCTCTTACATTACAGTTTCAATTTAACATGGAAATGCATAAAATGCTAGATGACTGCATTAAATCGCTATGTTTCTAACTACAACTCTTTGTGTTCTCACATTTGAAAGGGAAATAATAAATAAAGACTTAAGCTTTCACTACCTTTTTCTCAAAAAAAGTACCTCTAATGGTGTGGCAATTCTTCACTGAATTCCTACTGCTAACTCCAGGCCAGATAATCGCACCACTTGGGACTTCATTTCTATACAACACACGGCACTAATAACCAGAGACGGAGTTCGTAGACTAAGTAAGCCAACTACTGCATGTGCACATCTAACTTCTTCTTCTTCTTTTGGCTTTTCCCTGTTGGGGTCGCCACAGTGGAACTCCAGTCCGCTAATGATTGGCAGTAGATTTTTACAGTGCCGAGTTGACAGCCCAATGCCCAACCTTCAACAAAGGCACACCCATTCAGGCATGTTTTTCGAATGCCACTCGACCGTGGGGAGGACATGCAGACTCCACACAGAAGGCGCTCCATCCGAGAATCGAACAGGAGTACCTCTTGCTGTGAGGTGACAACGCTACCACTGCACAACTGCGGAGAATGACATTGTGAATTTTCTTTTCCATCGAAACACATCATTCAAGGTACTTTTGATCAAAAACTTAAAATTTTAGAAAGATGTGTTTAAACTGAGAAAGCTGCAAGTAGAGAACCACTACCTTAGGGAATGCTTAAAACTGGAACAGATCCTGAAGAGTCTTAGATGTTGGAAGTTCCCTAATGGGTTAGTAAGTGGTTCCAAATTACACACTGACTTGCTGGCCATGTTTAATCGTCATGGATGCGAGCTACTAGAGCTATTGTTAAAAAGACAATGACAAAAAATTCCATTTGTTAAAGGAAGAGGTAAATAGATTAGACGAACAAATAAAACATGACTTGTGTTTTTCTATGAAAACTAATGAGTACAAAGCTATATTTGTCAATGTTGATCAAACCATTTCTAGTATCAAAGACAAGAAAAGTAAGAAACTAGAAAGGGATGAAAGACAATATGAACTAGGACAAGCCTACCCTTTGCCGAAGGGCAGCATTGGTATTAACTCTGCACAATTAGAAGTGATGATGTTTCTCTACATGAGGGAGTGGGAAGGGGTACAAGTGGTGATTATCAGGATGACAATGTCAATTATGAAAATGTCCCTTTAGGAAGTCGGAGAGAATCCGCAATTTGCAATACAACCACCGGCCATCAACAGGAGTCCATGTGCACATCTAACTAAAAACACTATAAAATCCCTTCAAAAAGTAGCACTCCATCCATGCGAACACAAGAGTGAGACAAGATACCAGGGGACTGTCTCAAGTGTGCCACTTTCATGTTTTGGTACCAAGCTGGAAGCTGACATTAAGTGTAAAAAAAAAAAATTAGCAGGAGCTTCTTTCTTGTCTCTGACTCCCTGTCTGTGATCAACGTACCTTAAGTGCTGCACACTCCAGCACACGAAGAATCCAATAATCTCAGCAACTGAGCTCTTTCTGGTCACAAAAATCTTCATTCTACTCTGTCTGCTGCCACTGTCAATCCTCATTCAAACTCTATGCAACTGTTAATGGTCAGAGACGGAGATGCAATTTGAGGAGGAATTGAGGCTCGTCACATGCATCATGTGACTGCAGCCTCCAATAACATCTCTTCTGAACAATGCAGATTTTACAGAACAAAAAAGGTAAGTTGAAATCAAAGAATGTATGGTTTTGCTAGTACATTTTTCAATTTCAACAAATGATCACAGATAAATTAAGAAAATCCTGGGGGGTGCAAGTGCACCATCTTGCACCTACCTGTGGGCGCCCTTGCATGGCAACCTTAATAGAAAGCAATTGTACAAGAGTAGCACTATCATATTTTGTGTACTTTCAACACTTAGCATCATATTGTGAAACCAAAGTGTCAATATTGTATCACAATAGCAACATCTGTATATTCTGCTTTGTCATATAGTACTAGTTCCCAAGTGTCCAAATGTTTAACAATGAATTTATAGGCACTTACATCAGAATGTTTGTATTACTAGGAAAATCAGCATGTAAGTTCATAATTTTCAAAAGAGAAATACGAGGTATCCCTCGAAGTCTCAGAAAAACCCAGTATGCAACCTATACTGGCCCAAAACAAACCAAGAAGAAACTTTGCATTGTGGAGGGTGTGATGTTCACTTCTTAAATTATGTTACACACTTAGTTCACCTAAAAATATCAAACTATAAATTATATCTGTAAAATATGTGCTACCAAATAATCAAACAGAAAATAGTATGTAGTCCACAGTTGAGTTAAAAATTGAATATCCTTTATTGAAACACACAAGCAAGCGATCCTTGTTGAGTATAATGAAAAGCATCAAAAACATTCCTTATTTATATATAATCAGGTTGTTTGCAGCAAGGGAGTAGTTGCCGAGGGTGGTTCTGTTAACAGCAATAAAAGCATTAAAATCATTCCTTTAGCCAAGTCCCCCTTCCCCCTTAACACCATAGTGTAAACAGAGACTGTGCTACCTAAATCTGAAACTGAAAAGCCAGTGACAAATTACAATCTAAGGCATTAACACTTTTTATAGGCTAACCAACTAATCAAAACGTTCATTAATTAAGAAACTAACAAACTAAAAAAGTGACTGACTAACAAAAAGATCTACCACTAGACATCCACCAGAATAAATATTAATAAATATACACCTTTTAATAAAGATCGCTTTCATATCAGTAAGTACTTAATCAGGTTTGTGTGTCAAAAACAAATTATAATATGAATGAATATGTGTATAGATATACAAATGAAAACCTAAGTAGGATGAAACACAAAATAATTGCTAAGCTAGAAATACATTTAATCCATCTTTGGCCCTACAGTGATAAATGTTAAAAATAAATAAAGAACTAAGGCCATGGGTATCTTTTAAAGTGTGGCATCTAACTAAGAAAACAGTAATTTCAACTCTTAAAAGAGAAAAAGAAAAAGACTATGCCCATGCACATTATGTGCACTATCAGACTAGGCCCATGTTGTTGCCTCACAGCAAGATGTTCTCCTGTTTGATTCATGGCTGGAGTGCCTTCTGTGTAGAGTCTGCATGTCCTCCCCATGGTGGAGTGGCCTCCGAAAGCCATACGTGAATTGGCGTGCCTTCGCTGAAGGTTGGGCATCCGGGTGGCAACTCAGCACTATAAAAAAAAAAATCTACTGCCAATCATTAGCGAACCGGAGCTCCGCTGTGGTGACCCCTAACTGGGAAAAGCCAAAAAGACAAACAACATCAGACTAGGCCCATGCACATTATGTGCACTATCAGACTAGGCCCATGCACATTATGTGCACTATCAGACTTTCGCTACCTAAAAGGAAAAAGTGTAACAAAAGTGTTCAGTTTAAAATCTAAAGCAGAATTTAATGTGGTGCCATCAAAATGATTAATGTATACACGAGCCACCTAAAGTATGTCCTTTATAACAGTGTAAGTTAGTGCTAAAAGAAGTAAACAGTGTTTGATATTTGTTTTTAAAAACACAATATAAGCAAGTAATGTCAGGATTAATCAGTCCCAAATCAGTCTTTTACTTGTCTTTTAAACAGTGGGGCAGTTTTCTGAGATCTGTTATGCTTTTTATGGAGCAATAATAATTAAGCCCCAATTTTCTAAAGGAGTTCAGTTTCATTTGTCACAGTCGCTCACGTTTTTCTAAAAGATTAGGGATGTCTCCTTCCAGTTCCAAAAGGTCCAAGGTCCACATGGTCAATAATTTGAAATTTAAAACCAGTGTGTCTTTTGTGTAACTGCAGGTGCCAAGCCAGTGCGTTATTCTTGCACTTAGCTCTAATTTCAAAAAGATGGCCAGAAATCCTCTGTTGAGCATTTTTCCCACATAGAATGCTTCACAGTCATTGTAGCTAGCCCTGTAAACCACCTGCATTGAGTTATAGTCACCTCCTGCATTTATTTTAATACTTTCTTTTAAATAAGGGCAGAAAAACATGTTTCCCGCGTATGTACTTTCAAAAGGCAGGTTTGTGAAACATGGTTAAAGAACAATGACTGGAAACAAATTCCAACACATGTGAGAGATGCAACCATATAGCCAAACTGGAGGCTAAGCTCTCTCAACTCAGTACTGGCATAACCAGTCAGGAGGAGAAGGAAACCACACTCACTACAATTCCAGTCTCACATAGACCTACCACGACAGCAAACCAAACACATAAACACACAAAAACATACTCGGAGGCTCTAAATAAAAATCTGCCTAAGCAGCAGAGACCTCCAAAGCAGACACCCAAGCAACCGCTACCCCAAAACAAAACATGTGCAACACATAGCTCACAAAGCCAGTGTGCTGAATAGTCACAGCCCTTAAGGCTAAACAACACACCTGATACACTTGTAATAGGTGACTCTATCGTCAGGCACACTGACGCCCTGCTCACCAGGCTGAACAAGGAGAAGGTCACGGTGAGCTGCCTGTCAGGCTAGGATCCGCCACATAACACAAGCACTCAGGTCACTCCAAGGCAAGTACAAATATGACTCAGTCATTGTCCATGCTGGTGTGAATGACCTGAGATGTACCTCCCTGGACTACATGAAAAGAGACATAGAGGAGCTCTCTGAGCATGTAGCCCAGGCCGGTATGACCCTGACCTTGAGTAGCATCTTACCCTCACCAAGAATGATGCCACAATATGAAGACAAGATGATCAATTTCAACAATTGGCTTAAGTATTGGTGTCATTCAAAGGGGATCCAATGCCTGTTAGCCTGGGATGACATGCTCGACAAGCCACGATGCTTCGCTAGGGATGGCTTGCACTTGTCACCCCTGGGCTTTCGGATATTGGCAAAGGCTCTTGCTACCCCCATAGTGCCTTTTTTAGGCAAGGCTCAAAAGACAAACTCACCTCCATAGGTATCACAAGGGATAAGAAACTAAGAGTAATGCTACTCAACGCCAGAAGTCTAAACTTCAAGATGCACACACTCAAAACTCTCCTTAGCATGGAGAACATCGATATCTGTGCAGTAACAGAAACCTGGTTCAAGGCTCCCGAGAGCACTCCAGCACTACCAGGTTATACATCATACCATGCTTTTTGGCCCCAAAACTTGGACCGAACCACAAAAGGAGGGGGAGTATCAATATTCGTCAAAGATACCCACATCTCCAGGTTGGTGGCACAGCACGAAGCATCAGAGACTATCTATGTGCAACTAACAGTGGGTAAAACTGCCTTCCAGTTTATAGCCTGCTACAAACCACCCTCCCAAACCCAGGAACGCCACTCGGCCTTCCTGAGAACACTGGAAAATATGAAGGTCTCTCCAAACACCATTATATTGGGCGACTTCAACTACCCATACATAGACTGGGAGCATTACTCTAGCTCCAACACCCTAGCCCAAAGGTTCCTAGAATTTATAAACTCATATGCTATGGAACAACTTGTTACCACTCCCACAAGAGGAGAAAACATACTGGACCTGATCATCACCAACATGGGGACTCTATGCTCCAGACCAGAAGTGTATCCCTCACTGGTATGATCAGACCATAAACTAATCCCACTGGATATTCACATCCCGACCCCACACCCTGCCCAGAAAACCACAGTGAAAAACTTCTCTAAAGCAAATTTCACACTCCTCAAAACCGAGGTGGAATCCTTCAAAGCCCCAGGGGCTGTGGAAAATACGGCCCAGACTGCAGAATCCTTTATAAACGCATTCTATGAACACCTTCAGGAATGCATGGATCTTGCAATCCCAAATAAAACCAAAACCCAATCCTCCAAAGGCAGACGTCCTGTCTGGTGGACCCCAGCCATAAACAAACTATACAATAGAAGGAGGAAGCTACTACATGATAGAGGAAAATCCCAAAAAGGGATGGCATCTCTGATCAGTATTAGCAAAAAACTACGGGCACTCATAAAATCGTCTAAGGCCAGCTTTGAGAGAAAAATTACACAGGACACTAAGGATAATCACAAGGCTTTCTTTAGTTATGTTAGGAACCTGGGTGGCAATTCCCAGATATGCTCAGAATTAGTCTAAAATGACAAAAAATACACCGAACTCACAGACATTGCCAACATCCTAGCTGACAGGTTCAGTGCAAACTCCCCCCCCTCCCCACCAAATGGGCAAATATCTATCCCAGCAGAGTGCTGCCCCCCTGGCATCTCAGATGCTCAGGTAAGAGCCGCCCTCTCCAAAGCAAAAAACACATCAATGGGACCAGACGGTGTCCCGGGCTGCGTCCTACATGAACTCCAAGAAGAGCTAAACCCAAACATAAAACTACTGTTCAATCTCAGCCTTACTACAGGATATGTACCCAAAGAGTGGCATACAGCAACAGTGGTCCCTCTCCACAAAGGTGGTGCCTCAACGGATCCTGGAAACTATCGCCCCATAAGCCTGACTAGCTTGGTCTGCAAAGCTATGGAAAGGATCATCATGGACCTCATAAATAAAGATATTGGGGACCTACAGACACCGGATCCTACCCAGTTGGGCTTTGTCAAGGGCAGATCCTGCCTCTTAAACCTGGTCGATTTCTTTGAAACAGTCACCAAGGCCATTGACGAGGGGAAGGTGGTCCACACAGCCACCCTTGACCTCGCAAATGCCTTTGATACAATACCCTACTCGGGCATTATAGATAAGCTCACCAGCTTAAATATAAACCCCTATGTCACTAGATGGGTTGCAAACTGGCTCAAGGACAGAACCCACATGGTTAGAATTGCTGGAGCCATGTCAGACTCCAAACCAGTTACAAGTGGCATCCCACAAGGCTCAGTCCTGGGACTTCTCTTGTTCGGTATATATTTTTCTGAGGTACAGGCCAACACGGAAGGACTGTGGCTGACCAAGTTCGCAGATGACTGCAAACTGGGCGCCATAATTGACTCTCCAGCCGACACAAGCATCCTCCAAAAGGGCCTCATAGAAACAGACAACTGGTGCCAGAGCCATGGCCTCAAGCTAAACGCCAAAAAGTGTAGTCATCCCCTTTGGCAAAAACAAAGTGCCCACAAATTACCACATAGGTGGTAATCCATTAAGTACAGAAGAAGTAATTAGGGAGCCAGGTTGATAGCAATCTCTCATTTGACAACCATGTGGCCAAAGAGGTTAGAAGAACATTTTATATAGCCCACCTAATCATGAAGGGATTCACATCTAGATCAGGGGAGGTCATCGTGCATCTTTACTCATCCCTCATCAGGCCCATAATTGAGTACAATGCCCCTTTTGGGATGTACCTTACCAGATACCTGCAGCAACTGGAAAGAACCCAAAAGTACCTCACCAAGAGGATCAAAGGGCTCAAACAGATGCCATATGCTGCCCGGTTAAAGAAACTCCAGCTCTACTCAGTGGCATACCGCCTGCTCAGAGGCGATCTGTGCCTGACGTATAAAGCCATGCCCAACCCGGAATTAATGAACGTGCTGCACCTCAGAAAATCCAAATCCCGTCGAGCTACGTGCTCGAGAGACTTGAACCTCAGCACTGAAATAAATAGGACATGCTGGAGGGACAGATTCATAACCCAGAGGCTCCCTTCACTCTGGAATAAAATCCCAGTCCAGGTTAGGCAGAGTCCCTCATTGACTCTCTTCAAGAGGAATCTTGATGAGTGGATGGGAGATCGTAGGTTTACCCCGGGTATCACTTCTGTGTCACTGTTAGACAGAGGCACAGTATACTAACCTCGAAAAAGGGCATAGCAAAATTAATTTAAAATGGGTGGCGAAAGCCAAACACACTCTGGCTAGGCTTATAAATGCCCTAGGGCAGATAGCCTAGTATGAACCTATGAACCTGTGAACCAGTTCTGTCAGGGTATAAATGTTTTTACTGTAACAGACATTCTAACAAAAAATCAGGTGGAGGTGCTAAGATAGGGATTAAAGATAGTTACGTGGCCTGTGATTATTGCATTGTCTTCATGCTTATTGGTGCATGTATCCTGTGGTCTGGGCCTACCTTCAACCCAACTCCTGGTGTTCATGGCTTTTCTACACACAAAGGAAGGAGCTTCTCCAAGGATGTCCATTAAATATGATTAAATATGAATACATTAAATATGAGCTTTCAGTAATTATAGTCCAATTCTCTATAATAAAATTAACAATGCTGTAATAGTCAACAGTAAAAGTCAAGATACAACCGCCTTTAGATTTGTTGTCCATAGATATTTTTAACACCCTCCTATAAGGCCTGTTAGGTGCTAGTGCATTTGTACTTTTTAGTTCAATTATAGGTTCCAAAATGGTTCTTAACATATTGCTTCCATATCCCCTCACCAAAAAAATCATTTTCAAGTTCATTTAGATTCTTAAGGAAGGGTTCCATTATTGTGGTGATCCTAGCCAACCTTTAGCCCTGGGACTTAACAACACTGTATTTTGTCCTGGTGGGATGGAGACTTATTATGTAGCAGGAGGTTTGCTCTGGTAGGTTTTCTGTAATGATCTGAGTCAATTTTACCTTGGTCCAAATCTTTAGCAATCTTCATATCTAAGAAGACTGCCTCCATCTACCTGGAGTTTTTGTTAAAGCCTCTGACTGAGTAGAACATCTGCTTTAGCACTTACACAAACAAAGTAACAGTTCTGTTCTGAAGTTTGAACGTGTGCCTGTCAGCATTTATTATGGAAAATCCATTCTACTACAGATTTCCAGCAGAGGATATTCTAAATTTTCTGTCTCAACAGACAACAAAACCCATCACATCAGGAAACCTAGATGCATATGCTGCTACATCCAAGCTATGACTTTAACCCATAGTGCTTGGGGTACTAACAGGCCCCATGATACTCAGTGCCACCCTTTGGAATGGTTCGTTATTAAAGGCAAAGACACCAAAGCAGCTTTAGCTTTGTCACCTGCCTTGTCAGCATTCGGACACTATGTTCATACCTTCTAGCACTCCATCCCATCTTTTCTAATACTGGCTAATAGAAATTTTGCGTAAGCCTCCTTTTTTCTTAGTTTCATGCCAGATAGTCTGAAAAAGGAACATCTTGGACTCTAGCCAGATATGCCTGATAATAGGCCTTTAAGACTATCACCTGCTGCACCACATCTCCCTCTAGCCCCCTTAAGGAGTCCACCATATGTATAATCACCCTACATAGGAAGTCTAGTGTATTTTTTGTACATTCACCCCCCTCTACCTGCTGACTATCTGGCCTCCACCTACTTAATGCCCATTGGTTCCTCAGTGGTGGAAATCTCATGAGCCACTAAGGTGATAGCTATCTTGGGGGGGGGGGGGGTGTCATACAGGCAGACATTTTTGTTGCTTGTGCACACATCAGTATCATAGCTAATGTCAAAGTCAAAGTACACACCCACACAAAGTGCAAGTTAAACAAAATGACATTGCTTCAGTTCCAACTGCATGCATCACATATGACTACAGAGAATACCAAGGACATATAACAGTACAGTAACTTAACATATACTAAACAAGACTGACAAGATCTGACATACCTCCGTAACATTAGTAGTAGCCTTTATCAATATTGCACACGTGGAAAAGCAATTATTGCACAGAGTATACAGAATATACTGAATAGCACAAGTGTACTGTATGAAATGTTTTTACTACTGATTGCACTTTTAAAGCAGCTTGAGATAGGTATTGCACAAGAAGATAGCTGTACTACTGATTGATCTGTCATCAACTATTGATAGGTTGTAGAGTTCAACAGTCTAATAGCATGTGGGAAGAAGCTCTTACTAAACTTGGAGGATTTACATTGCATACTATGGTATCGTCTTCCTGAAGATAAACAGGAGAACAGTCCATATGCAGGGGATGTGTGTGTGGTCTCTGATTATTCTTCTGGCTCTGACAATACTTTGTGCTTCATATAGGGCCTGCAGAGCTAGAAGTGGGGAGCCAATGATCTTCTCCACTACCTTCGCCACCTTCTGTACAGCCTTTCAGTCTGAGTTGAATTCACTGCAGTTGAACTTGATGAATTCTGGAATTTGAGGAATTCTATGACAGCTTTATTTTACTGTGAATGAATTAACTCCTCCTCTGGCAATAATGTGAGTATGTATTACACAGCAAGAGCTGCCTATACCCTTTTATCTGTGCATGGATGCTCCTCCACATGTACCAACAAGGATACAATCGCTGTCTTGGATATTGATGCCCAAATTCCTCCTGTACAGTTTTCTTGTATCCTGCCACATCCTCATCAACAGTGGAGGTTTGTTAGCCTAGTAGCAGTACAAGCAGACTGCCCAGGATTGGCATGTATTTTCCTCCGATTACATTGTTTAGCAACAAAGCTGCTAATCAAGATTAGGTTGCCTGGGCCATAGTCAGGGTTTTATCTCTGGATTCTGGTGACTAAACATGTTTGACTTTGTTTCTTCAGTACCTTCATAGAAGAGGAATTAACATCTGAAGTTACAAACCATTTATTACTGTTGCTTAATACTGTAACACTTGTGTTCTTATTTTTCATTTTTCACAAATAACAAAGAAGTTTAGTCAGTCCTCTACCATAACACTGGGGACAGCTATCTCCGTGGACCTCTGTGTTTTTTTTTTGTATGCTGTCAACTTTGTTGGCTAGGCTTACTTAGGCCCTTAGGCCGATAGCCTAGTACCTACCTATGAACCTATGAACAGAAACAAATCTCTTTTCTTTTGACATATATGGATCTTATTCAGGAGTGCTAGCTCCTTGTAATACAATCCTTAAAATAAGTCATTTCAAAGGATTTTCAGCACCTTTAGACAGTTCTGATTCAAATTCAGGCTTTTTGTTACTATTTAGTTCTTTCTTGAAAGCAGACATATTACCTCTGTTGGAGGTGTGGGTACTAGCTGGTTCTCCACTCACGCTGCCTTCATCATGCACTTGCTGTATGTCTGACTGCGTGTAACTGCATGTACACGAGGTACTGAATCATTAAAAATCATTGCTTTGTTTTCAAACACCTTTATTGAATTACCACTTGTGACGTAGGTAAATATACATTCATATAAAAGTAATCAAACTATATTAACGTAACAAGCATTATACTTCACATGTATTGCTATATATCATATAACCTAAGCAATATTACATAAATTATTCAATTCCTACTTTTTTTTAAACAAGAAACATCTTCATTAAACCATCACTTACTACATAGGCAAAAATATATTTATATAAATGAAAACAAACCATACTGACGCAATCCTAGTCATAAGCATCTTACATCACAAACCATACTGACACACTCCCATATGCAAACATTATACATTATTTATAACACACCCAGTCTTTTTCACTTAAACATTACATAGCTCATTTAAGTTCTGCTGCCTTTTAGGCCTCATTCCTTCTTTGTATGTATTGTTCCTACAATTCTCATTTTTTCCTGTGTAGTTTGCTCCTACCCCTTTCTAAAGATCTCAATTCCAATTGTTTTATCTGTGTTACTATATTCACTACTTTTAATATAGTTGGTTTATATTTTGATTTCCATTTTCTAGTAATTGATTTTTTGGCAGCCACCATTATTAGGTACAGCAAGGCATTACCATGTCTAGGCAACTCTGATTCTGTATCATAGTTCAGAAAAATCATCTGCCTCGTCAGACCAATCTACCCACCTAGCATCTCCGACAGCACATCCAGGAGGGAAATCTTAAAGTCCGCCAACTCACAGCACTCCAAGATAATATGTTCCCAATTACCTCTTTCCTCCCCTTCACACCTCCAACAGTTATTGTCTGCATGAGGAACATTTTTAAATCATTGCTAACACATCTACAGTGATATAATCAAACACTGCCTTCTGCTTAGTCCCAGGTCATCCTTCCCAGTCCAAAAGAATCTTGGCCAAATATGGTCATATCATTATTCTAATTTAAATGCACTGCCCAGGGAATTAGTCCTTCTCCCTAACAGCTAGAGGCTTAACAGTAGTTATGTCTAATGAAGCTTCCATTTTAACAATATTTTCTTTTCACTCAGCCAGGATAGGGTGCAGCCCTTTGTGGTAATATGGAGTAGCTGCAATCTCAATATCTCATCATTACTGTTGTACAGTCTCTATTAGCTCACTACCATGGCTTTTGTTACCCATCTGTTTCTGTGGACATCTGCACTATACATGGCCTATTTTGCTCCACTGGAAACATTTAACCTAAGACTTTAACATGCATTGGAGCCAATTACTTGCACATTCCCCTGTGGAAACCAATGTGACTGATTAGACTTCACCACATGCATTCCATTATACCCATGTAGAATGTTAGAAACCCCCATCTTGTACAATTGTACCTGTAAGCTGAGCCAGCCTTTCTGCTCATCTCCTCAGATCTAATACATTCACAGTATGTCAGTCAGATTTTATTTCCTACAGAGTAATACTTAGTCCATGTTTCTTTATGATAAGGTCTCCTACCATTTCAAAAGAAGTGGTTTCACATTCACTCACCAGCCTATTAAAGTTATGGCTTAGGTCTGCAATGAAATCATGGGCACTGTCTTCTGCTTTTCTCATTTGTTCACCAAATATTTTACTATAAACTTCAGGAGTATGTTTAAAGCATTCACACAGAGCATGTTTTACTTTATTATGTTACAAACAATCAATATCACTTAATTCACTAATGGTATGCAGCGCTTGCCCACGAGCAAATGGGGTTGAAAACCTCAACCACTACTAATCTATATGGTGCAGTTTACACACACTTTCAAATGCACAATTAAAACTATTAAAGTTGTCTCTTCTGTATACTGAGGAAGCAAGGTTGTGATGGCCTTGGTCTTCAAAGCTGGGATTTACCCTTTAATCACATATAGCTCTCAAAGACTGAGCATTTTTTCTTGACCTGGTAGTTCTTTTCTCTTACTGTGTCTAGCTGTTTCATTCCTGAAGATGATTCGAGACATCTCAGTTTCAGCTGTAGCTCCAGTTTTCCTGTTCAGCCTACATTTTGAGATCACCTAAGGTCATAATGACCTGGCCTTCTGCTGTATCTTGAATTCCATCAACTTCTGCCAAGATATCACTTGGTTTAGTTGCACTGAAAATCAACCACACACATGGCAACTATCAACTCATCACTGGATGCCAAACATACCTCTCACCCTCTTAGCTCAAAAAATCTGGATAGAGACAAACATAATCGGCAAACAAAGGTAAATAATGTGGATAGATTTTAAATATTGCTCTTATAAACTTAGAAAGTTGCTAGAATAATAGGTTTTGTATAAGCATGCATTTTATGAAGGATATGAACTGTAAAACTCAAATGTTTGTCATTATCTGGTAACTTTAATCCCAAACAACACCACGACCAGACTCCTTCTCTTCTTTCACAATATGCTACAACCACGATCCAAATGTAACTGCAGTTCTGTCCTCTATATAACACTCAGTAACCATGTAGTAAAACACAATCACTTTATTCTAGCACCTCGGTGTAACCACCTTCAAGGAATAATGCAGTTACAAAAATCACACTTTTCATATCAAATCTTAAATTACATTCAATTAGTTAATTAAACAATCAATTAAAACACCAATAAATTTAAAGCAAGCATCTCCAATTTAACTCATTATTCAAGCCCTTAGGAACTAAAGTTTTGTATTTTAAAATGTATATACTTTCTTTGTACATCAACTTCTGTTTTAATACTTTCTCATTACTTTCCATACATTCAATTTTTTTCCAAAATAGTGCCCTACCTTATGGAGAATTATTGCGGTTATCTAAGTTATGTAATGATGAGATGACCAGAACTTGGTCTTTAAAGCCAATGTGCATTGCCCCCTGAGGCTGTAACTAATGCCTATCCCACCCAAACAAACTTCATTCTGTACAGATGAATAATGAAGATTAAAACACTTGCTTCTTAGAAATTCACTCAGTTATGCTTTTCGTCTACTGTCTTTCAATGCAATATTACCAGCACTAACTGAAACTTGCTAAGACTATTTTGCATGTAAAGGCGCACACACACACACACACACACACACACACACACACACACACACACACACACACACACACACACACGCACACTCTTGTGGCAACATGCTGCCATTATTTAAACTTACCTGACATACCATAATTTGACTGCGGTGGTGGTGCTGCGGTAACCTTGTCGCCTCCCAGTAAGACATTGTCCTGTTCGATTCTCAGCTAGAGCGTCTTCTGTGTGGAGACATGCATGAATGGGCATACCTTCGTTGAAGGTTGTGCGTCAGAGCTGGCAACTCGGCACGTAAAAATCTACTGCCAATCATTAGCGGATCGGAGTTCCGCTATGGCGACCTCTAACCGGGAAAAGGTGAAAGACACAAGAACAACCTGACATACCATAATTTCCAGTTATTACACACTCTTAAAATAAGCCGACCACTGCACACTATATAATGGTAGCTTTAGCAAATCAGTCAGTCTTCAAAAGGTGGATGCCGATAGTTAATAGTTTTCCTGAGTATCTTTACAGACACTAACAGATAATAACAACTACCCACATGCTTTTGAAACTGAATAATAAATTAACTTGAAATAAATACAATTATGAAATGCATGCCAAAACTGAGTATACAAGCAAGTATGGACTACAGACAGAAGAACAATCTAAAAGACTTAAGCAGACAGATGGCACACAGAAAAAAAAACACTGCAACTATGCAGACCTACTACTATATCTAGATGAAGGTTTACTATAGTCTATCTACCAATACTTTCTAATATATCTTTACAGCTGCAGCGTACTCAAAGGCAATATTTGTAGACAATGAGTGCAATGCTTCTGGTCAGTAAGCTTTCCTTTTCCAGTTCAGAAAGTTCACAGTCCTTTCCAGAATACAAATGAAGACTAACTGACTGTTACTATGTAAATCTGATGAGTCATATAACTGAAGAATGCATTGACTAGTGACACAGAACATATCAGTATTGCACTTATTCAGTCATCATTATCTCCTAAATAAGTTCCTCATTTATGGTCAGCAAAGTATGATAGCTTCTGTTCTAAGCATCCTGTTTGGAAAGTCATGCAGCTCTAAATTAAGTTATGCTAAATTTATGACATCACAGAAAGTCATGCTAAAGGAAGCTGTGCTACATTTATGACATCACAGCCTTTGTCAAAAAGTGGTAAACTTGAAAATCATAAGTTTCACATGCAAATCTATAATACATTTTAAAGGCACGCATGAAAACACGCGACGGTGAGCTGCTAATTCTCTTTACTCCTGCCATTCCTTTGTAGACTCAGCTACTTAAATCAATATCATGTTCTCTTTTTCATACGTACCAATTTTTTTCTATTATTTTTAATTGGTCGCATCTTCTTAGAGAGCATTTGGCAGTAAGATCCTGGGTAATATTGATTCTTTTCGTAAAAATGGATCCTGTTTGAGGTTAGCATGATACCAAACCAGAAGATGTTGGATGGTTACCTACCAGTATCAGAGGAAATACAAGCATTTAGAAGTAGCACTGAAACTCATTAACTCAAACAATTTTACAGGATGTGCAACATATAAAAGCTGTCTCCATTCAGCATTAGGAGAAGTTGACTGTTACTGACAAGTGGTTGGCTGATCACCAAGCCCAAGTAAAGTCTTAGCATGCTGCGGTAGCTCAGAGCTACAGGAAAGACAGTCATTTTCTCTTACTTTGGAGAATAAGATAGATGAGCTCAAGAACTGATCTAGATGATATTAGCTCACTTGCTATTCCTTGGTTTTGCTTTTACATTTAACAAGGCTACCAAAAAATAGAAGAAGGTGTCATTGTTTTTGTTGCATCTGATTTTAAAAAGTTACTGGGGAACAATAGCTCCTTAGTGATTGAACTGGCCCATTGTATTACTCCAAAGGTACGAAATGCTAACATTCCTACGCATTTTATCTTTCATTATTTAGATTGCAACAAGCATAGAATTTTATGGAAAAGTAGAGACACTTTTTGTACAGATTAGACACTGTCAGTGAAAGAGGCACCTGATTATTCTACTTCTTTGTGTTACAAACAGAAGTTCTTCATTCCAATAATTTGAAAATGCAGGGATCCGGGTTTAAAAATACAACTAAAAATTCCTGCAGTCCTACTGACACAAATTCAAGAGCAATCTTGTTCTGTTTCATTTCTCAGTATAAGATGAAATGATTTTGGACAATCTAGGGATTGGTTTAGGGGATAAATCTACTACACCTAGTTTTAAAAATGTGATTTGTATACAAAACAAAAAGAGGGAATGAATGACTGTTTCCTCTCCAATTCAAACCTTGACCCATAAGCAGGGTCATTGTGCTAAAAAAGAATTCCTTAAGGTCCCTTTTGATTTATCATCATTGTAATATCAGGAAACTATTCGGAAGATACTCATCTGAGAAATTGATGTGACCTATTAGCAGAGGTAAAAATTGAAATGGACAATAATTTTTCTAATTCTGATCCATCAATGGTTGACATTTTTCAAACTGAACAAGCCTACAACTTTTTTATTCAAGGAGCGACAACTTCTTCTACTAGGGAACAAATATATATATTTTTGAGTGACAGGACATTTAGATGAGTGATAAAATACGTTTACCTTTTTATTATTATTTTTTAACACATGATGCTCCTCTTATATTTTGACATATGTCAACCAGCTGAATTACAATTTAACTTGCTTAGAATGACTAGGCTGTTATATTGCATTTTTTGCCTTTGGCAGTGGTTTAAAAGTGACTAACTTTCTGAAGCTGTAAGAGGCAGGTAGGACTTTTATGCGTGGCGTACAGCTTTTTTCTCTACTCATACTTGCCTTTGTGCCAGGATGGCATTTTATTTATGTTAGAGTCACAACAGATCTAATTCAACATTTGTTTTTAAACTGGAAACATACTTTTTGCCTTTTTTGACTTTTATTAGTGTATGTTAGACAATTTAACTTTCATGACTATAAATCTTTGGTCCAAGCTCTACACAGATATACTTTGATTTTTCTATTTCCCTATCTAATTTATTGCTGTTATATCAACATCACATCTAGAAGAAGACAAGACTCAGTAGTGGTGGCACTCCTTATTAAAAGAGGATTAGATGAAGGCACCAAAATAAAGTTGACACATCAGATTTGAATACAATAATTTCTTTTTTTCTGGAATGTTAGGGGTACCAGAAAGGTCTATAAAAGAAGACAAGTATAAAATAGATTGAAATGATATAATGCTAAGAGTTTTCTTCTAGGAGACAGAAATTAAGCTCGCTAATAGTGAAGGAATACTGTGGCTGTAGCCCAGATAGGGCAATAGTTATAAGTCTTCCAAAAAGGTGGTTACAGTTTTTGTCCATAAACAATTAGACCCAGGATAATGAGCTCAAAGATAGGTCAGGCAGATGGTACAGTTTAAAATTCAAAATCTAAGAGCTGTCTTTTGTTTTAGGGAATTATTATGGGACTAATGAAGATATCATTTGTCACCTAATAGATTTTTGGTCAGCTCTTTCAAGTCTTAAAGATTTTCATTCTAAAGTGATAGTTGGGGGATGTGCTATAGATTCCTTTTTGGATAGACATCATAGGGTAGAATTGAGCTATCCAAGGCTGGAGTAGCATTAAGCATTACATGTTTTAGAACTAGTTTTGATTGACATTTGGTGTCTGTGAACTACTGTACTGAGAAAGATTCTACTGTTGTAGGAGCTCATTATGGCATTGCTAGTGGAATCAGCCACAGATTAATTGGTACAACACTGTTTGGAAATGTGACAGAGATTCAAAACTATGCTCGGGTATTATCTTACTTTTCTTTGGTTTTGATTGAGATTTCTATTTTTGGTTCATTTAGACTTAAATCTTCTTGACTATTTGAGCCATTGTTTTTCAAAGGCATCTTAAAGTTTTTATTCTTTAATTGATTATTGGAAAAAAAAGATAACTATTCACTATGGAGGGATAATTGAGAAAACTTTAAAAACAGGTTATATCTTTCATGATTTCATAACAGCAAGAAAAAGGAGAACTAGGCTACAGTTATAAGAATTAGAAAACAGAAAAGACCAAGAAGAAATACTCTTTAAGTAAAGGGATTGTGTCAATAATGTTATAAAAGGCAATCTTAAACTATTAAAACAGGGATATTGTGAGTTATTGTCCATAGGATTGTATGAAAAATGGTAGCAAAATAAATCATTTTATTGGGTCAAATGTATTACTTCTACAAAAGTTTTGATATAGCAGATTGTTGAGCAGATTAGAAAAATATCCATTGGATGTTTGTATAAAACAGAGGGTTATCTTACTCATAATTTACATGAAATCAACCACAGTATGACCTTAAGATGAAATGAGGTGTAAGCAACCTAGTTTGAAACCTAGTTTGACAGTCGATATGGAAGAAATGGATAGTTTATCCTGTTGTGACCTCCCTAAGATTGCAAAGTTAGACAATGAGGTTGGTACGTGACCCAATCTTAATTGTAGATGTTCACTGCTATAGACTCTCTTCACTCTGAAAAGGCATCTCGGCCAGATGGCTTGACTTCTGAATTGTAAAAAAGATACACATAATATATTTTCTGTTTTTTTTTACTGGAAATATAGTAGAAGGCAGAAGAGTCACAGGAATTTCCAGACTTTACCCATAATACCAGCTGAATATTCATACCATAACCAAGAAAGGAAGCAACAGATCATACATATTACAAGCCAATTTCTTTATTATCCTTTGATAATAAAATGTATGCAAAGATTTTAGCTTCTAGATTAGCAATATGCCTTCCTCATTTAATTAAAGAGCATCAACAAGGATTGTTTAAAAACCAGTTGGTTGGGTCAGACCTGGTAAGATTTTAGTTTCCTTGCAATAAGGGATCAATTTCTTAAGAAAACCGATAAACAAACTTTTGTTAGACTTTAAAAAATGCATTCAGTTCAGTTGACTATGAATTTTTGTGGAAAAATATATCTAGTTACAGTTCCCCAGTACAATATATCAGAAAGATCCAGCTTATACATCATTCACCTACCGGAGTAATTCATATTAATGACCTTTCTTCTGAAAATATTCAGGGTACAAGACAACTTCTTACCTCATTGTTATTGTTATTGATAGTTGAATCATTAGCCTACTATTTGGAAAATGAAGCTATGTATTATGCTATTCAAAGCAAATTTCAAACACCAATTTTATCATCCTGGTTTGCAGATGATGAAGTGTTTTGTTTAAGGAATGCTGACAAGGTTCTTTCTTAAATCTTAAAAATCATAGACTTTTTTGCCTCTGTATCATGTCCAAAGATTAAAAGTGATAACACTTTTTCACTTCTGAATAAGTCCTACATTGGCAAATAAAATTTTAACCGGAGCAAACAGATTTAGACTGTTAAAGAATGTTGTTGTATGGGTATCATTATGACATTTCCATTTGAAAATATGATGAATGCCAATTGTAAAGTTTTAATCACAGCACTCAGGGATAAAATTCACACGTGGAAGCATCTGAATCTATCTTTCTTGCACAAACTCCAGACAATCAAATTCAGACTCCTTTAAAGTACTGTTTTATCCATGCCATTTACTAAAAATGGTAGAACTATGTGGATACTTAAACTACAGAAGCTGTTTATTCATTTTTTGTGAAACAGTTTATCACCTAAGAATAGTGGAAAGAAGCTGATGATAACCAAAAAAAAAAAAAAAGTGTGGACTAGTTTTTGCATAATACTCGAGCCTATGCAAATGCTTAGGTAAGTTGTCAAGTTATCATGGTTAGGAATAGCAGTAGACCTGTCTTGTTTTTTGCCTGAATTGGAGGTTCTTTATCTTCAAGTGAAAGATCTATCAAGTAGTAGTTCCACCAAGTTCTAGGATCTAGGTGGTTTAGAAAGTTGATGGAGTAATATTATCTCCCCCTTAATTCCTAATCATTATTCTGTGTTATGCGAAACGTTGTAGTGCAGTAAGAAGGTACAGGTGGGCCATAGCCTGATTATTTGGTTAAGATGAATTAAAGAAAATATTACATTTGTTAAACATGTTTGGAGCAAAGACTTTGTACAGTTAAATCAAGCTTCCCATGGTGGCAGTATTTACAGTTATCTGCAGTATTAACAGGTGGAATTAAAAGTCTCCTTGGGGGCAGTTTCCAGATATCTGTGTACTTTTATGTTGTAATTGTTTCCTTTTTATTATGCATCAAGTTCAAATAAGGGTTACTCATTTAAAAAGTCTGAAATACATTTTATGGAAAAGGTAACTGCAGATTTTGTAAGATTTTATGCAGATTTGTTTTCACTATTGAGGAATCAGTTACAAGTTTCAGACATTTATTCTTTGCATTTTTCATACTCACTGTACCATTACTAGGAAAACACTGCAGGTCTCATACAACTATTCACAAAAAAGGATATAGCTTCTCTGATGCTGTCTGTCTTATATTTACTAAATCCTGTGGGATATATGCCTGACATGTTTTGTTGGCATTGTATCAAACTGGAGTTAAAAGATTACTATATAATACCTAAAATAATTGTTTGGCATAAAGGGGCAACTTCAAAAGGCATTGGAAAAGGGATATTGGAAGCTCATGAGATGTACGATTGCAGTATAATTAAATTACAAACAGTCCCTGGACAATATTGTAAATTTAGTCAGCAAATATCTTCATTTGTTAAAGCTAACTTTACACCCTTGGAGCATGAGAGAAAAGCCAGGTAAAAGGTTAGCATTTAAATTGCAACAGTGAGAGAAGAAAGCAGGACAGTTATGAAAGAATAATGAAGGAAGTGATCATGAGCTGTGTGTATATCAATAACACCATTGTGCACCACAATGCACAGCTCTCCTGTGCTGGAGGCTCCATTCAGGGGTAGAAACAGGGAACTTTGACATTTTCCAACAGTCTATATCTTCTCTGTTTAAAAGCAAAGGAAAGGTGTGTGCTAACATTTCCCATATCTGAGTAGGAAGCCAGGAATTACATTCAAATGAGCATCTCAGTAAAGTCCTCACACCAGTATGTCCTTTCTGAGCTATATTAGCTTGTCAGAGGCAAGTAGCTTTACTCATGGTGATGGCATTTGGGGCAATATAGTGTATAGGAGATATAACTTTCTGAACAAAACTGTCCTTACTAACGTTTGTCTCCAAAACCAAGTAGCTATAGACACCTACCTTTAATTCATTAATTTTGTTTATAGACTTACCTTTAATTCATTAATTTTGTTTAATGTTGAAGCTAAGCTTTATGAGAACATCCTTTCCAAGTGCTCACAACCAACACTAAACAAGCTAGATGTTTCATACCAGGCTATATATGTAAAACTGTACTCCAGTTGACCTTGAGTAGCATCTTACCCTCATCAAGAATGATGCCACAATATGAAGACAAGATGATCAATTTCAACAACTGGCTTAAGTATTGGTGTCATTCAAAGGGGATCCAATGCCTGTCAGCTTGGGATGATATGCACGACAAGCCACGATGCTTTGCTAGGGATGGCTTGCACCTGTCACTCCTGGGCTTTCGGATATTGGCAAAGGCTCTTGCTACCCCCATAGTGCCTTTTTTAGGCAAGGCTCAAAAGACAAACCCATCTCCATAGGTATCACAAGGGATAAGAAACTAAGAGTAATGCTACTCAATGCTAGAAGTCTAAACCTCAAGATGCATGCACTCGAAACTCTCCTTAGCATGGAGAACATCGATATCTGTGCAGTAACAGAAACCTGGTTCAGGACTCCCGAGAGCACCCCAGCACTACCAGATTATACCTCATACCATGCTTTTCGGCCCCAAAACTTGGACCGAACCACAAAAGGAGGGGGAGTATCGATATTCATCAAAGATACCCACACCTCCAGGTTGGTGGCAAAGCACGAAGCATCAGAGACTATCCATGTGCAACTAACAGTGGGTAAAACTGCCTTCCAGTTTATAGCCTGCTACAGACCACCCTCCCAAACCCAGGAACCCCACTCGGCCTTCCTGAGAACACTGGAAAATATGAAGGTCTCTCCGAACACCATTATATTGGGTGACTTCAACTACCCAAACATAGATTGGGAGCATTACTCTAGCTCCAACACCCTTGCCCAAAGGTTCCTAGAATTCATAAACTCAAATGCTATGGAACAACTTGTTACCACTCCCACAAGAGGGGAAAACATACTGGACCTGATCATCACCAACATGGGGACTCTATACTCCAGACCAGAAGTGTATCCCTCACTGGTAAGATCAGACCATAAACTGATCTCACTGGATATTCACATCCCAACCCCACCCCCTGCCCAGAAAACCACAGTGAAAAACTTCTCTAAAGCAAATTTCACACTCCTCAAAACCAAGGTGGAATCCTTCAAAGCCCCCGGGCCTGTGGAAAATACGCCCAGACCGCAGAATCCTTTATAAATGCATTCTATGAACACCTTCAGGAATGCATGGATCATGCAATCCCAAATAAAACCAAGACCCAATCCTCCAAAGGCAGACGACCTGTCTGGTGGACCCCAGCCATAAACAAACTATACAATAGAAGGAGGAAGTTACTACATGATAGAGCAAAATCCCAAAAAGGGAAGGCATCTCTGATCAGTATTAGCAAAAAACTAAGGGCACTCATAAAATCGTCAAAGGCCAGCTTTGAGAGAAAAATTGCACAGGACACTAAGGATAATCACAAGGCTTTCTTTAGTTATGTTAGGAACCTGGGTGGGAATTCCCAAATATGCTCAGAATTAGTCCAAAATGACAAAAATACACTGATCCCACAGACATTGCCAACATGCTAGCTGACAGCTTCAGCCCAAACTCCCCACCAAAAGGGCAAATATCTATCCCAGCAGAGTGCTGCCCCCCTGATATCTCAGATGCTCAGGTGGGAGCCGCCCTCTCCAAAGCAAAAAACACAGCATCAATGGGACCAGACAGTGTCCCAGGCTGCGTCCTACATGAACTCCAAGAAGAGCTAAACCCAAACATAAAACTACTGTTCAATCTCAGCCTTACTACAGGATATGTACCCAAGGAGTGGCGTACAGCAACAGTGGTCCCTCTCCACAAAGGTGGTGCCTCAACGGACCCTGGAAACTATCACCCCATAAGCCTGACTAGCTTGGTCTGCAAAGCTATGGAAAGGATCATCATGGACCTCATAAATAAAGATATTGGGGACCTACAGACACTGGATCCTACCCAGTTTGGCTTTGTTAAGGGCAGATCCTGCCTCTTAAACCTGGTTGACTTCTTTGAAACAGTCACCAAGGCCATTGACGAAGGGAAGGTGGACCACACAGCCTATCTGGACCTCACAAAAGCCTTCGCTACAATACCCCACCCGGGCATTATAGATAAGCTCACCAGCTTAAATATAAACCCCTATGTCACTAGATGGGTTGCAAACTGGCTCAAGGACAGAACCCACATGGTTAGAATTGCTGGAGCCATGTCAGACTCCAAACCAGTTACAAGTGGCATCCCACAAGGCTCAGTCCTGGGACCTCTCTTGTTTGGTATATATTTCTCGGAGGTACAGGCCAACACGGAAGGACTGTGGCTGACCAAGTTCGCAGATGACTGCAAACTGGGCGCCATAATCGACTCTCCAGCTGACACAAGCATCCTCCAAAAGGGCCTCATAGAAACAGACAACTGGTGCCAGAGCCATGGCCTCAAGCTAATTGCCAAAAAGTGTATAGTCATCCCCTTTGGCAAAACAAAGTGCCACAAATTACCACATAGGTGGTAATCCATTAAGTACAGAAGAAGTAATTAGGGACCTGGGGACCCAAGTTGATAGCAATCTCTCATTTGACAACCACATGGCCAAAGTGGTTAGAAAAACATTTTATATAGCCCACCTAATCATGAAGGGATTCACATCTAGATTAGGGGAGGTCATCGTGCCTCTTTACTCATCCCTCATTAGGCCCATAATCAAGTACAATGCCCCTTTTGGGATGTACCTTACCAAACACCTGCAGCAACTGGAAAGACCCCAAAAGTACCTCACCAAGAGGATCAAAGGGCTCAAACAGATGCCAAATGCTGCCCGGTTAAAGAAACTCCAGCTCTACTCAGTGGCATACCGCCTGCTCAGAGGTGACCTGTGCCTGACGTATAAGGCCATGTCCAACCTGGAATTAAGGGACATGCTGCACCTCAAAAAATCCAAATCCCATCGAGCTACACGCTCGAGAGACTTGAACCTCAGCACTGAAATAAATAGGACATGCTGGAGGGACAGATTCATAACCCAGAGGCTCCCTTCACTCTGGAATAAAATCCCAGTCCAGGTTAGGCAGAGTCCCTCATTGACTCTCTTCAAGAGGAATCTTGATGAGTGGATGGGAGATCGTAGGTTTACCCCGGGTCTCTGTTAGACAGAGGCACAGTATACTAACCTCGAAAAAGGGCATAGCAAAATGAATTTAAAATGGGTGGCGAAAGCCAAACATACTCTGGCTAGGTTTATAAATGCCCTAGGGCAGATAGCCTAGTATGAACCTATGAACCTATGAACCAGAAGTCATCATATTAGAGAAATGGTCAGCATTAAGTAGGTAGTCTAATACAATTCTGTGGATTTTGTGAAGGTATTTGGTATTTGAGGCAATCAAGAGGGATTTTCTTTGAGCTATCATTGAAGTTCATGCTCTTCTAGTAGATTTTATTAAGGCAGTTAAGATTATTGTGACCTCATTACCCAGGTCCTTACTGATTCTAACTCGTCTCCAACACTTTCTTTACAGGTAGGGACCCATGCAGTTGCTCAATTTCCCTGCCTTTGTTATTTTTGACTATTTAGGCCCTTATCATGTGAGTATGAGTGAAGATTGATATTTATAGCTGAAATCACATTGATGAGGAGACACAATTGCAACTATATGCTAATGATCACTTATTCCTGGATAGGAAGAAAATTCTGCACTATTCTCAAGATTAACAAACCCCAAATATAAATGTATGTTATTTCAAGGCTTTTCCTCACTGAGTGTCAAAAACATTCACATACAATGCTAGGCACATCAACCTTTGTAATACAGTCACCAAGCCATTTTACTCACTTTTGAATACTTAATAACTCTCCTACTAGCACCAAAATAAATTGCCCTTTCCATTTTTAATTATTTTTATCAAATATTTTGCCAGCTAATCGAATAATGTGTTTCATTTCTGTAATTTATATTGTTTCTGATAATCATATATTTTTTATTTTTCATCAAAAGCACAAAGAATATAGCAACATATTGGAAGTTATGAAAGACAAAGCTATCTCTGGATAAATTATACAAAAGTAAATGAAAAAAAAAACAGCAGGGCTACCATGGCTTGTAGCAAAAAATTTAATGAAGTGCACGCAGGATAAGCACTTTCGGAAACAATGCCTACTGTTTTTGGATGATGCAAGACTCTTTTTGATATGGTAGTACTGTTCTTTGCTATGCTACAGAGCTGCGCTTGCATTTTTAGTTTGCTAGTATGGGGCAGATTTCAAAATGTATTTAATTGTAGATTGCCTTTTAGCAATTGTTTAATGCAATCAAGCTAATGATTTTATTGGTTTTAATTGTTCTCATGAGATTATTGGATGCTTTTGAGCTTTAAATATGTGCATTCAGAGTTTGTATTTCATTGTGTTGGATCTGATGAAGGAATTGTTTGTGAAAGTGCTTATCATGTGTGCACTTCATTAACTGTTATGGTACAAGCTGTGGTAGCCCTACTGTTTTTTTTTTTTTTTTTTTCGTTTTGGAGTACTGTGTCTACAGAAAGGCTTTTGGTCATATTCCTGTTGTTTTATTTGACTTTTATTATACAAAAGTAGCCATTTAAGTTGTAGTTTTCATGTTCAAAGCAAGCACATTACCTTTTCCATAGGGAAAACAGAGATGACCTGTGAATGACAATTGCAAGTACTTAATGCTTTGAGTAAGGAGCATTGGGAGTATAAATAATCATCTATAAAATGAAACTGACTTGGACTAAATCATGTATCAGAGGTAGCCCTACTTAAAGACCTCATGCTTTAGCTAACTATGATTAGAAGATTAAATGCTTGGAATGGTTATAGCATATTATAATTCTTACAGATATTAGGAACTTTCTCTGTATTGCATAAGACATTTTGGGAGTATTTCCTAGTTGGTATGCTTGGTTTATAAAGGTGCACCAAAACCTGAGATGATTTTTTTTCTCTATTAACTAATCTTTGGTGACAACCTAACTCACCCAACTTGAAATTAAACTTAACAGACATTTGTCTCCAATGTTATGGTCCAGTATTGGTAAATACAGCTGAAAATCAAATGTTTATAATATTTATGTTTAATAACTGATATATTTACTAGAATATATAAAGAACAATTCCATATTTGTTGAATTGAAGTCCTTTTCTAAATATATGGAGTGGGTCCACAACTGTATCTTTTCCATACAGAAAGTATTCAGGAGTTGATAGCTTACACACACACATATATATATATATATATATATATATATATATATATATATATATATATGTGCAGGTAGTTTGTGGGGAGTCAAGTAGGCATTGTGTGATAACATCAATTGCTGATGTATATATTTGGAGTAGTGTAATGGATTTACACACATTTTCCAGTTAGGGAGCCAATCAATTTGAATGTTAATCTTTTTAGGAGGTACCACTAGCACTAAATATATACCACTGATTAAAAGTAGAGTTTAAGATTGACTTATAGAAAAGATAAACAATTTTCATTTTTGGATAACACTGAGTATAGGAAACCACATCAAACATTGGAAACATGCCTCTGTGTAACTTTGGAATCTAGATCCCACTATTGTAATTAGTTTAAGCTGAAGAGGTGAGCTTTTAATAAGATTCCAACAGTCTCTCTGGACTGAACTCAGAATTTCATTACCATTGTCAGTTATGTGGTATTTGCAAAGATCCTGGATCATTGGAAGAGCAGTAAGACAAAGAGGAACGTTTTATATAGATATATTTGGATTGTCAGGAAGTGGTTAGAAAAGCATCAACTCATTAAATAGATCTAGTTTCCTTGTAAGGCTTGTGTGCATAGAAGTAAATGTCTAATGCAAAATAAAAGTTCAGCAAAGTACCTAAAGAATTGCTTGGAAATGAGACAGACTTATGGGATCTGCTAAACTTATGAATAAGAGCCCTAGTTGTAAAAAATGGGGTATTATTCTGAGCTGAATTAAAGTAGGATCATGAGCAGTTTCACCATTTTACAAACAGTGTGAACATGCGATAGATTTGGAAGCTGTAGTCCTACTTTTTTCTTACGATATCAGAGTTTGTTGAGACTAACTCTGGGATTTTGATTATTCCATAAAATTTAAATATAGCTTTATTAGCTGACTTAGAAAAGTCCAGTGGTATACTGGAAAGTGAATCATTACAAAAATAATAATGCCTAAGAACTAGTATCATTTTAATTATGAAAGCCATGCCAATAGATTATGTTTACAACACTTATCTAAGTCACCTTTGAACTTGTTCATGACAGAATAAAATAGTGTCAATGGCAGAACAAATATCAAATTTGTATTTTACTCCCAAGTACTTTAGTTTGTTTAAAGCTATACTGATGCTTGATGCTAATTAAGAATTAATTTTTTTAATTCTAACCAGCCCCAGGTGGCATTATAATGATTTTATAAATATAATAGAACATCAGTAGCAAAATAAGTTATGTTACAAAATGAGTTACCAAGCTTTATTCCATTAGTTTTGTGATTCCAAATTATTTTACCAAGTAGTTCTAAAAAGAGTATAAAGATGATGTGACAGAGGGCACCCCAGCCTTGTGCCAGTTTGACTTTTAATTGAATCTGAGATCTGCCCATTGATAGACAAATGTGTTTAAGCATACTCACATAATACTTCAGTGGCTTGAGTACATACAACAAGAATACAATTTTATACAAAACTAAAGAAACAGAAAAAGATATGGACCCAAGGAAAGACTCATTGCATCAAGGGCAAGACATGATTATTGGCTGTTAGCTCTATTATTCTGATGTACATTTGATTGGATCATTGTATCATGCTGTGTTTGTTTTTATTCCATGAGACTTGATTGGAATTTTTAATTAACTTTACTAGTCTCCATGTGGCGCTCTTAGCTATAATTGCTGTGTAAAATTATAATATCTAAATTTAGGAGAGAAATGTAATAGTAATTTTAAATAAGTAAGAGCATGCCTATCAAGTGTACCTCATTATGAGGAACGTACCTCATTTGGGGTCTTAAAAAGTTCACGTTCCTCGAAGTTCCACATTGAAAGGGTCTGTACCACTTTCAGTTTTATGAATTTTTTAATTGAAATCTATATTCAATAGAAATAAATCATATTAATTCATTAAAGATCTTCTTTATAAGTAAAACTAGCCTATTTTAACCATCCTATGACCTTCCTAGCTGAAGTTTTTAGTAAGCCATTAGTAAGTATTCCACAATGTGCCCATTTTTTCCACATTATGAGGGCTAGTGTTCCTCATTTTGGAGATGGAAGGTTGAGAGTTATGAGTAAGAGAAGTAAATGCAGTTTGTGAATGAAGACGTCTCTTAATGTGGCTGTATGACGTCTACAATGTGGGCTTTAATTGATATTTGGTAGATTTATTAATAGAGGTAACACAGTTGCCAAACAAGGTATTCTTTCCAGGTTTAAGAACTGAAACAACATCAGTAATTTCCTGAAGTCTACAATCTCAGTTTAAGGGTAACCATCTTTTGAGATATCATATTTGTTTATAAAGCTTTCTGAGACATCTATTATATAATTTTAATTAATATGTATATTCTAAGCAGCATACATGCTAGTATAAATGTTTTAAAAGTATGACAGGGTATCCTTCAGGTGCCTGACTAAACTTTATTCATTCAATAGCAAAATGAACGATAACAGCAGCAACAACCATGCAGTTCTTCCCAAAGGAAAATGACTTCGTTCAAATAAAGCAAGTTCAAATAAAGCAATGCATATAATACCCAAAAGAATCAGGTTTAATGAGTGCACACAGTAGGCAAGCGCTTCCACAATACAGCTTCTTCAGACCATTAAAATGTGCAATTAATCAGCCTTTATATACTCTGTATTAGTTAACTTCTGACATCATAATTACAACTCTCAATTTAAAGTGATCAACCTAGCATTTACCATAAAAAAACTCTAACATTTACTATCAAAAACTCCATATAGATATCACAACAGGAAGTAATGACATTACTATATGAATATAAATAAGACATTTATATGGACATAAAAATACCATAGAAGCTAAACATTAACTACTATAACAAGAAATGTCTTCAGCAACATCCACTTACTGTATTAAAATAAACCCACTCAGCAATCGTCACACTAACAGCTTATCAAACCAGTAGTTAGCATATAGACAATACATAAAACAAAATAAAATAAAAGGTAAAATAAAAATATTTACATATTAAACTAATACTAACTAATAAACAAAAACAAAAAGTAATAGCCTCAAACATACATAATAATGCACTGCTAACACTTCTAAACTACAATCTCATGTATAATATACATTAATTAAAATTTGTATTTACCTAACTTGCATACCCTTGGTTTTAAGAAATGGTCTGATCGAAGCCCTCTCATTCAGTCCCTTACCTGAATCAGCTCTCAAACGTATGATCCATTTAACTTCCTTCTCTTCAGTGACATTTCTAACATTACCTCCCCTTATATTAGATGAAATAACCTCAACAACCATAAATTCAAAGGTATGTTGATGTCCTGCTAGCATCACATGCTTTGCTAAAGCATTGGTGACTAAGCCTGTTCTAATATTATAGAGGTGCTCCCTGATTCTATTTTTAAAATACCTGTCTGTCTTTCCTACATAAAAGGATCAACAGGCTACACATACAGCAAGATATACCACATGCTGGGCGTTACAATTCACTGAACACTTAAAAATATACTCCATTCCTGTATCAGGATATACAAACTTACCAGAACTATCTATATATGAACAAAAATTACATTCACCACACGGAATAGTACCTGTTGTAACACCAGATATATCTCTAGCTTGTTGGTAGCATAACATCCTTTTTAAATTAAGTTTGTTCTTATACCTAAACTTAGGTTTCCCACCAATAACATTAGCAATCTGTGGGTCAGTCAAAAGCAGGTTCAAATGTTTGTTAAATATATCATAAATATTCCTATTATCTATAGTGTAAAACATAGGTATCCTAATCTCAGAGTTCTCTGAAGAATCTCTGAACCTCTCAACATTAAGATAATCAGAAAAAATAGGGCTTAGCTGTATCTCTCCTCAGAGTGTCTAGATCACACAGCCCTTCATTCAAATCATACTGACCATACCCTCGTTGCATAAATCTATCCTTAAGATTCAATAGCTCTGAGGAAAAAACAGTATCAGTATTACTCAGTCTAGAAACACACATTCCCTGCCCCCTTGCCACATTGCGAAATACATAATTCGGGTGCATGCTTTGTCTATGTAGAAGTGTATTCTTATGACATTCCTTCCTATATACTCCTGTAGTGAAGGAACCATCGCTCAACCTTTCCACAAAAATATCCAAAAACGTAACCTTCACTGTTGAAGAGGACATGATAAATTTCAAATAACTAGTTGCATTATTCATCCCTTCCACAAATCCATCTAACAAGTTCTTACTACCAGTCCAAATAACAAAGACGTCATCTACAAAATGCCTGTAAAAAGGTACATATCTATGAAATGATTTCATCTGAAACAAGACTTCCTTGTCCCATAGTGCTAAATAAATGTTGGTGTAGTTATTGTCACAAGGTGTGCCCATAGCCACGCCATCACGCTGGAGGAGTAGGGTCTCCTCAAAAAGAAAAATATCACTTTCAAGGATTGTTTCCAAAAAGAAGCTGATAATATCTATCAACTTATCATCATATGTACTATGTTTATACAAATAACATCTCACAAAGTCTACCCCTTCTACATTAGGTATAACTGTGAAAAGGGATTGTACATCCAAGGTTACAAACATTAAATCATTATCTAACCGAGAGTTACCAGTAAAAACATATAGGTCCTTCAAAAACTGTTTAGTATCTCTCAAAATCTTAGAATTCTCATTAACAAGGGGGCGTAAATACTTCTCCACATAGACTGAGAATGGTTCTGTACACCACCCCCTACCAGATACAATAGGCCAAATAGGGATATTGTAACCATTCTTATGAACCTTAGGGAGACCTTGTATCGTAGGTATGATAGGGTCACTCGCATACAAATACTTAAACAGATCATTTGTAATTAAACCACTTCTAACCAAATCATCTAGCATGGCTTTAATACTGCTAACTCTAACAGTAATCTCATTATGATCAATCAAACTGTAAAATCTATCATCATTCAACATTTCCCTCATAGAAAGCTTGTATCTACAAGTATCCATCACTACCACGGGGCCACCCTTATCAGCTGGTCTGATAACTATATCAACATCTGATTATAATTTTTTCAAGGCTTCACGTTCTCTGAAACTCAAATTAGTCTTTAGTTTCTGAGAGGTTCCACCATGTACATTGCTAAAATATTTATAGAAATCATCTTCAACTACCTTATCAAAGGCTAGCACCAAAGGATGGTAATTGGGTATATAGGTACTTGATCTTTTAAACCTAATTTCATCAAATGACACATTCCCTCCCATTTCCAATTTCAACATGATATTCCTAGTAAATGTCCTCAAATCAATCATAACATCAGTAAGTTCACTCATACTAGTAGGTATAAAACCAAGCCTTTTATTAAGGACTGAACATTCATATGAATCAAGGACTCTGTTGGATATGCTCCAAATTAGGCAGTCCCGGCCTGACTCCACATTTTCTTGAGAGTACGACCAGACTGTCTCTTGGGGGAGATTTTCCATTTCTGCCTTCCTCGACTGGCAGAACACACCCTCCTCATACCTCTCTCTACTGGTATGGGTAAAGGGAACTGATGAAAATTACCAGTCACATTATTACTAGTAGATGGTCCAGGGTCATATCTCTGTATCCCTTTAGGATGTGTGTCCACAGAATGGACACTATCATTACAATCAGAAATAACTGAAGATGTATTATCATTGAGTGTCACTGCATTGACACTCTTCACAAATATAGAGTCAATATTACTACTACTGGTGGCCTTCCTTGGATCTAACATAGGAGGTGGTGTTGTTACATTACTATTAGTTTCAAAAGACCTCACAGTTCCTTTTCCACATTCATTAACATTCCTTGCTGTCACACCATTACCAACACCTCGTGCCCCAATTCTTTCATTATTATTATTATTATTATTGACTCTAGGCCAGGTAAAGACATGGCCTAGCTGGAAATCTCTAGTGTCTCTATCCAGCTTACCCTTTTTCTGCATTAAAGTTCTTCTTTCAAATATGGCAATAGCATCCAACAAAACTCCTAACGAGGTGTCAACTATAGCCTCATTAAATTGTGTATATAGCATGGCCTGTTGCTCCTTAATAGATACTTTGAGGCTATCCTCCACAGGCTTAAAAAATTCTGTTAACAATGTCATATATTTAGCACTCACCTCTAAGTTGAGAAGCTGCCATTTAGCCAATAGTTCAAGGAATTGTGCTCCATAAGTTGGCATCTTTAAGACACGCAAGCCCCTCGGTACTATTTTTCTCTGCAAACAGGCTTCAAAATGCTGTCTCTGCAACTGTAAATGTTTTAATTAAAAAAAATCCAATTCTAGTTGATCTATCGCCCTATTCAGGTCATCAACCTCATCTACACCTGCCAGACAAGCAGATTCCACTCTATTGGCTTCATATGCTAAAAGCGGATTATTACTTACTTTCATCAAGAAGTTGAACCTCTCCATAGGATTAGCGCCAACACGAAATCCAGCCTCCTGCCTTTGAGCATCTAATATAAGGGGAGGTAATATTAGAAATGTCACAGAAGAGAAGGAAGTTAAATGGATCATACGTCTGAGAGCTGATTCAGGTAAGGAACTGAATGAGAGGTCTTCAGTCAGACCATTTCTTCAAACCAAGAGTATGTGAGTTAGGTAAATACAAATTTTAATTAATGTATATTATACATGAGATTGTAGTTTAGAAGTGTTAGCAGTGCATTATTATGTATGTTTGAGGCTATTAGTTTTTGTTTTTGTTTATTAGTATTAGTTTAATATGTAAATATTTTTATTTTACCTTTTATTTTATTTTGTTTTATATATTGTCTATATGCTAACTACTGGTTTGATAAGCTGTTAGTGAGACGATTGCTGAGTGGGTTTATTTTAATACAGTAGGTGGATGTTGCTGAAGTTAATGTTTAGCTTCTATGGTATTTTTATGTCCATATAAATGTCTTATTTATATTCATATAGTACTGTCATTACTTCCTGTTGTGATATTTATATGGAGTTTTTTATAGTAAATGTTAGAGTTTTTTATGGTAAATGCTAGGTTGGTCACTTTAAATTGAGAGTTGTAATTATGATGTCAGAAGTTAACTAATACAGAGTATATAAAGGCTGATTAATTGCACATTTTAATGGTCTGAAGAAGCTGTATTGTGGAAGCGCTTACCTACTGTGTGCACTCATTAAACCTGATTCTTTTGGGTATTATATGCATTGCTTTATTTGAACTTGCTTTATCTGAACTGAGTCGTTTTCCTTTGGGAAGAACTGCATGGTTGTTGCTGCTGTTATCGTTCATTTTGCTGCTGTACTCATTATTATTTTTAACAGCGCAACATTAACCTTGTGGAGTGTTGGCGTGGTTTTCTTTGTACTGGTTTCTCTATTTACTACACACCACGAGGACATGGCGGAAGGAGTATCAACTGCTTTAGAACTGAGTTATAGACTGGAGGTCGGACAGTGTCATTTGGAGCTGAATAGCAAACTAGAGACTGGGCTGCGAGTTGCTTAAAGGCAGGAGGCTGGATTTCGTGTTGGCGCTAATCTTATGGAGAGGTTCAACTTCTTGATGAATGAAAGCAATAATCTGCTTTTAACATATGAAGCCAATACAGTTGAATCTGCTTGTCTGGCAGGTGTAGATGAAGTTGATGACTTGAAGAGGGTGATAGATCAACTAGAATTGGATTTTTTGAAATTAAAACGTTTACAGTTGCAGAGACAGCATTTTGAAGCCTGTTTGCAGAGAAAAATAGCACCGAGGGGCTTGCGTGTCTTAAAGTTGCCAACCTATTGAGCACAATTACCTGAACTTTTGGCTAAATGGCAGCTTCTCAACTTAGAGGTGAGCGCTAAATATATGACATTGTTAATAGAATTTTTTAAGCCTGAGGAAGATAGCCTCAGGGTATCTATTAAGGAGCAACAAGCCATGCTATATGCACAATTTAATGAAGCTATAGTTGACACCTCGTTAGAGGTTTTGTTGGATGGTATTGCCATATTTGAAAGAAGAACTTTAATGCAGAAAAGGGGTAAGCTGGATAGAGACACTAGAGATTTCCAGCTAGGCCATGTCTTTACCTGGCCCAGAGTCAATAATAATAATAATGAAAGAACTGGGGCACGAGGTGTTGGTAATGATGTGACAGCAAGAAATGTTAATGAACATGGAAAAGGAACTGTGAGGTCTTTTGAAACTAATAGTAATGTAACAACACCACCTCCTACGTTAGATCCAAGGGAGGCCACCAGTAGTAGTAATATTGACTCTATATCTGTGAAGAGTGTCAATGCAGTGACACTCAATGATAATAAATCTTCAGTTATTTCTGATTGTAATGATAGCGTCCATTCTGTGGACACACATCTTAAAGGGATACAGAGATATGACCCTGGTGCATCTACTAGTAATAATGTGACTGGTTATTTTCATCAGTTCCCTTTACCCATACCAGTAGAGAGAGGTATGAGGAGGGTGCGTTCTGCCAGTTGAGGAAGACAGAAACGGAAAATCTCCCTCGAGAGACAGTCTGGTCGTACTCTCAAGAAAATGTGGAGTCAGGTCGGGACTGCCTAATTTGGAACATATCCAACAGAGTCCTTGATTCATATGAATGTTCAGTCCTTAACAAAGGGCTTGTTTTTATACCTACTAGCATGAGTGAACTTACTGATGTTATGATTGATATGAGGACATTTACTAGGAATATCATGTTGAAATTGGAAATGGGAGGGAATGTGTCTTTTGATGAAATTAGGTTAAAAAGATGTAGTACCTATATACCCAACTACCATCCTTTGGTGCTAGCCTTTGATAAGTTAGTTGAAGATGATTTGTATAAATATTTTAGCAATGTACATGGTGGAACCTCTCAGAAACTAAAGACTAATTTGATTTTCAGAGAACGTGAAGCCTTGAAAAAATTACAATCAGATGTTGATATAGTTATCAGACCAGCTGATAAGGGTGGCCCCGTGGTAGTGATGGATACTTGTAGATACAAGCTTTCTATGAGGGAAATGTTGAATGATGATAGATTTTACAGTTTGATTGATCATAATGAGATTACTGTTAGAGTTAGCAGTATTAAAGCCATGCTAGATGATTTGGTTAGAAGTGGTTTAATTACAAAGGATCTGTTTAAGCATTTGTATGTCAGTGACCCTATCATACCTATGATACAAGGTCTCCCTAATGTTCATAAGAATGGTTACAATCCCTCTATGAGGCCTATTGTATCTGGTAGGGGGTGGTGTACAGAACCATTCTCAGTCTATGTGGAGAAGTATTTATGCCCCCTTGTTAATGAGAATTCTAAGATTTTGAGAGATACTAAACAGATTTTGAAGGACCTATATGTTTTTACTGGTAACTCTTGGTTAGATAATGATTTAATGTTTGTAACCTTGGATGTACAATCCCTTTTCACAGTTATACCTGATGTGGAAGAGGTAGACTTTGTGAGACGTTATTTGCATAAACATAGTACATATGATGATAAGTTGATAGATATTATGAGTTTATTTTTGGAAATAATCCTTGAAAGTAAGATTTTTCTTTTTGATGAGACCCCATTCCTCCAGCATGATGGTGTGGCTATGGGCATACCTTGTGCCAATATCTATGCCAACATGTTTTTAGCACTATGGGAGGAGGAAGTCTTGTTTCAGATGGAATAATTTCATAGATATTTACCTTTTTACAGGCATTTTGTAGATGACGTCTGTTTTATTTGGACTGGTAGTAAGAACTTGTTAGATGGATTTGTGGAAGGGATGAATAATGCAACTAGTTATTTGAAATTTATCATGTCCTCTTCAACAGTGAAGGTTATGTTTTTGGATATTTTTGTGGAAAGGTTAAGCGATGGTTCCTTCAATACAGGAGTATATATGAAGAAATGTCATAAAAATACACTTCTACATAGACAAAGCATGCACCAGAATTATGTATTTCGCAATGTGGCAAGGGGGCAGGGAATGCGTGTTTCTAGACTGAGTAATACTGATACTGGTTTTTCCTCAGAGCTATTGAATGTTAAGGATAGATTTATGCAACGAGGGTATGTTCAGTATGATTTGAATGAAGGGCTGTGTGATCGACACTCTGAGGAGAGATAGAGCTAAGCCCTATTTTTCTGATTATCTTAATGTTGAGAGGTTCAGAGATTCTTCAGAGAACTCTGTGATTAGGATACCTATGTTTTACACTATAGATAATAGGAATATTTATGATATATTTAACAAACATTTGAACCTGCTTTTGACTGACCCACAGATTGCTAATGTTATTGGTGGGAAACCTAAGTTTAGGTATAAGAACAAACTTAATTTAAAAAGGATGTTATGCTACCAACAAGCTAGAGATAGATCTGGTGTTACAACAGGTACTATTCCGTGTGGTGAATGTAATTTTTGTTCATATATAGATAGTTCTGGTAAGTTTGTGCATCCTGATACAGGAATGGAGTATATTTTTAAGTGTTCAGCGAATTGTAACACCCAGCATGTGGTATATCTTGCTGTATGTGTAGCCTGTCGATCCTTTTATGTAGGAAAGACAGACAGGTATTTTAAAAACAGAATCAGGGAGCACCTGTATGATATTAGAACAGACTTAGTCACCAATGCTTTAGCAAAGCATGTGATGCTAGCAGGGCATCAACATACCTTTGAATTTATGGTTGTTGAGGTTATTTCATCTAATATAAGGGGAGGTAATGTTAGAAATGTTACTGAAGAGAAGGAAGTTAAATGGATCATACATTTGAGAGCTGATTCATGTAAGGGACTGAATGAGAGGGCTTCGATCACACCATTTCTTAAAACCAAGAGTATGCGAGTTAGGTAAATACAAATTTTAATTAATGTATATTATACATGAGATTGTAGTTTAGAAGTGTTAGCAGTGCATTATTATGTATGTTTGAGGCTATTAGTTTTTGTTTTTGTTTATTAGTTAGTATTAGTTTAATATGTAAATATTTTTATTTTACCTTTTATTTTATTTTGTTTTATATATTGTCTATATGCTAACTACTGGTTTGATAAGCTGTTAGTGTGACGATTGCTGTGTGGGTTTATTTTAATACAGTAGGTGGATGTTGCTGAAGAAATTTCTTGTTATAGTAGTTAATGTTTAGCTTCTGTGGTATTTTTATGTCCATATAAATGTCTTATTTATATTCATATAGTAATGTCATTACTTCCTGTTGTGATATCTATATGGAGTTTTTTATAGTAAATGTTAGAGTTTTTTTATGGTAAATGCTAGGTTGATCACTTTAAATTGAGAGTTGTAATTATGATGTCAGAAGTTAACTAATACAGAGTATATAAAGGCTGATTAACTGCACATTTTAATGGTCTGAAGAAGCTGTATTGTGGAAGCGCTTACCTACTGTGTGCACTCATTAAACCTGATTCTTTTGGATATTATATGCATTGCTTTATTTGAACTTGCTTTATTTGAACTGAGTCATTTTAGTTTGGGAAGAACTGCATGGTTGTTGCTGCTGTTCATAGGTTCACCCTCCCAACCCATAACTAATATCGTTCATATTGCTGCTGTACTCATCATTATTTTTAACAGCGCAACATTAACCTTGCGGAGTGTTGGCGTGGTTTTCTTTATTCACTCAATGCTGAGTACATACTATTCAAACCATAGTCTAAGTTGAGATGACTAATTAATAGGTTAGCTGGGATGGCTACCCCTCCAGCATATTTAGCACCAATACAGGCTTTGAAGAGTACTTGATTGGATTCATACACAGCTATAGCCTGGTGCTAGGGTGTTAGAAGATAATCTGTTTGTTTTAATCAAAACAGCATCTGAGTTCCATATCAAATCTATAAATCTGGCTGTCAGCAGCTAAGATATTGTCTGCTTCAGATTTTATGAATTACATTGCTTATTTATGAGGATATCCATTGCATTTTTGAGTGATGTCTTGCCCCATCAAATGGTTTATTGTCAAAGTTGTTAAAACAGTTTTTGAATTAAAGAAGCTATCTGGCCAATAACTTAAGAAACTAAGAGTTTAACTCCAGTTAGAGGCAAATTTTACCTTAAGGATTATGGGTATTTTATGACGTATTCAAAATGGACATAAAACACTCTCTGTCTTGAATTAAATTTGAGATTAGATTTGTAAAAGAATTTGTAGATAAAGAAAATATGCTTGGCCATGATCTTTATGACACACTGAAGACAAAATCCCGTTACTATAAGTGCAAGGTCAAAATGATCATAATCACTAATGATATCCTGTAACAAGTGGGTATTACATTTATCATGTAGTGTATTTAATAGTGAACCCAGAATCAAGTTCTAGTCTCATTACATACATATATGCATGCCAAAGCTAGATGCATTCTGAAAGAGATATTTAAATCATCTAGATCTGTCTAATTAAGGTGGGCAAATATATATCAACATACCCGAGCAAGATAACAGCTGGCACTCACATTCAACAATAACACATTTGCCAGCTACAGCTTCTGTTGTCTGGATCCCTTGAAAATGGATTTTTATAAATTAAGATTGCCACCCTTGAGGAAAATGAATTTGCTTCAAGTAAAAATGATTGGGACACATTTTTTCCATGAGTATCAAACTGCAAAAAAAAAAACACATATGGGTTTCTTGAAAGAAAGAAAGAAAGAAAGAGAGAAACATTTGCATTCATGCTGTAAAAGAGGTGACAGAAGAGTTTCCTCTTATATTTCTACTATTTAGTTTTAGTTTATGGCATACCAAAGTTTAATCTGGAGTATGATTGTCTTGCAGTTAACAGAATGACTCAACTGATGTACATTCCAGATAAAGGGCCATTTGTATTTTCAGTTTGTCATTTTTATAAGCTGCTCTAACACCAAAATAAACTTCTAACCATCATTTCAATAGGAAAATGAAACTGAAGAACTATAGAGTTTTAGTTTTCCATCCCCAGGTCATAATCCTAAAATCACCTAGGAAAGCCAGATAATAAAACAACCATAATGTAATTTATCAAAAATGACTAAGAACATAGGTATTTACAGTAGGTGATTATGATTTGAAGAATTATCAATTATCTTCAAATCCTGACTAGAACTGTTACATTCTGCAACAGACATAAGCAGCATATAATAAGACATATTTTTACCCTACAGTAGATGAAGATCACAGTTCCTCCACTGGAAATCATTGTTGGTGAGCTCTGCAGCAGCAATGCCCTTTCCAGAGGAATTTGCCCCTTCTTTGAGTTGGTGCACCCATAGAATCGGTGTATATAAGTGTGGTGGGGTGGGTTGTTCCCCATATCGAGGGAGTGGTGCAGGGTACAAGGGAAGCATATCCTCCTTTAAAAACACTCAAAAGTACTTTTTCAGCAGATTTTTCCAGTGAAAGAAGTTCTGGGATTCTGATCCATGGTGCACTCAGTTTCATCCACAAATACTGTAATCTAAGAAACATAACCTTTATAATTGTTATACAAATTATCAAATCTTGTGTTTGACCCCATGTTAACAGAAGAAACCACTACATTTACTAACCTTTATGGACAATGATAAGAAAATCATACAGTTGTAAGAGCTAACTTAACAACAACTATCACCTATATTGTGTTAGCAATTATGATAATTGTTACAATGGTCATTAATGCTTAGCATTTTTGAATCTGCCGAAATATCACATTAAAAAAAACTGCCACAAGCAGCATTTTTATTATACTGGTATATGCTGAGATAAATCAACTTAAGCAAACATTGGTTGTCATGTTATTTTGCAGGGTATGCTAACTGTATTCACAAAATCTAAAAAGACATTATAATAATTAGTAGAATTGTCATTAATGAACATCAGGATTTAATCTAAGAAATAACCTTCCAGCAATGACTGCCAGAACCAGTAGACATTTGTTACTGGATTATGCTGAGGTAGACAGACAAAATATAAAACAGATATTTTGGTTCAGGTTGGGAATGTATCAATTGATCAACCTCCATTTTGGCAAATGCAGATTGAGCAAATAAGTTTTGGCAAAATAACTTTTGCCAAAATTAGAGTCTTAATTTTTCTCCACTGTTGTGTTACCTCACAGTAGGTATCATTAAGTTGGGGTGGGGTGCAGGGGGGCTTTCTCCCTTGCAAAAATACCTTTCCACTGAGATCACCAATAGTTGTTTAGCATTTTGTTTTTAAGCTGATCAGCACTCAGTTAACGAGTTATCAATTAATCAACATGAACCCTTCCATGTGATACAAGACCTACCATTTTGTAAACCGTAAAATACAATTTGATGGAATTTACAAAATTTAATTCAAAAATCTATAGAACTCATTTATGGAAACTGAAACTAAATAAACATTTAAGAAGAATATGTTGCCTAAAAAGCTTGCTAAGGAAAATGTAAATATGAAAAGGTCATCAAATAAAACCCGCTAATGTTCCACAAATACAAATTCCATATTAGAACAGTATAATAAGGACATACAATTTCCTCCACTGTGGTGCGGTAGTCATGGACCTTAGGGTGTGGGCTTGGGTTAAGGATAGTGGATAGCCCTACTAGCTATCCACTATCCATAACCCAAGCCCTATCCCTAAGGTCTGTAACCATTCGCTCAAGTGGTAATCGCGAAATGCACTTTCGGTGAAGTGCACTTTCGAGTAATTGTGGGTCTACTGTTTATTTTCGAAAAAGTGAGTATACAGTAGACCCATATATACATATATATATATATATATATATATATATATATATATATATATATATATATATATATACACACACACACACACACACACACACACACACACACACACACACACACACACACACACACACACATATATATATATATATATGTGTGTGTGTGTGTGTGTGTGTGTGTGTGTGTGTGTGTGTGTGTGTGTGTAGTTAGTTTTAATATTTTAGTATAGATTAGTATTCAGCACATGGTCTGGATCCCATGATGATGGGATGTTATTTAATCTGATGTTTATACTCATTTTTATGGGCAAAAGCACTTAACAATTTTCATAAAAATATGAGTGTCATGTATGCACACATTTTTGTTTATATATATTAAAAGGTAGTGTTATAATTATGGCAATACATATCAAGAAATGTAAAAGACAGATGTGGGAAAACTATCACATTTATAAATTTATACACTTAATATTTAAGTTCAGCACCACATAGTGATTATAATTATCCCATGTAGTGTGCCAGAAATAGAGATGTCTAGTATACTGTTAAACAGAAGAGCACACAGCCAGGGGTTCAGCACTTTAAAAAGCAATCCCTTTGAAAAGCCAATAGAAAAAACGACTGCTTGGAAATCCAAAGCATATCTTAAGAAAATTCATTTAAACAGCATTTAAGGTAACAGGATCCAGATATAGTGCTATATACTGATGACCCCAACCATATTATTCAGAGTCAAATGATACATAATCTATCCAGTAAACCTATTATATATTAGCAAACTGATGTAGCTATCAATGAATGTATAAATTGCACAATAAAACCCTTTTAAAGACACCAATACTCTCAAAATATAAAGTAATGGATTTCAAAAATATAAGACATAAAAAGCATGGCACATATACCAATAAACATTGTCCATAAATAATCAATAAGTAAGTATGTAAGTAAATACATCAATAAATAGTAAATGCCTATATTCACACACACACACACACACACACACACATATATATATATATATATATATATATATATATATATATATAATATTTATCTAATCTAGTGGCCAAAGTCTTCATTTCAGGCCAAGCTTAAATAGTGCCCATAACTTCACAATCCATATCCATTCTTGTTGGGACAAATATCTTGCCAATTTAGTTTATTATGGACTTTTATGGCCAATCAATGACTATCAAAAATGAAAACATAGCACTAGGATGTTTCAAAGTATGTTCATAAAAGGCATTGGTGGCCATTTTACATCTAATGTCATTTATAATGTTCTTAATTTTTTTTTTTCATCATTTGAAAGATTTACCCACATAAAGTAAGAACAGAACCATTCAGTGATGCCTGAACATTAATTTACTTAGGAAATATTTGAGGTCACTCAGTCTTTGCTAAATAGTTTTACCTTTTCTAAATACTGTCTTAGAATATCTCAGAATGACCTGTTTAACTGTTTTGCCTGCCTCTAAAATAGGCCATTGTTTATTGATAATACTTCTGATAGCAACAGTGTTGCAATCACATGTTATAACTAACCCAGTTGAAATTCATTATCTGCACAATATGTTTTGTAAAAAAATTGCAGGAAAGATGTAGCCAAGCTAGAGGAGTCTTCACTGTGTAATACATTAAACCTCTTGTAGTGAAAGCCCATGGAATATATGCAAATAACTTCTTAAGGACATACTAGAGTTTCAGCTCATGAAATGTTTTTTTGCACCACAGATGCTGGTAGTTTTCCTTTCTTTACTGCAGTGGTTAGTCTTTCTTTACAGTTACACTTAGACTTCTTTTTTAGTTTCTGACTGTGTCTCTGCTTTTTGGAAGCAGAAGTTTAACACTCAGCAAGTTTCCACTTCCCTTTTCTTTCAGTATGGGTGTCATCTGTGTCTCACTTGGGTCCTATACTTACTTCCCTTTGTGTTTTCTAAAACATGTGTATTCCTTGTCAGTCCCTATATAATCATTATTCCAATACTGGAGTATTTTGGCAAAAGTCATCATCAGATTTATCTAACCCTTGCACCATGAGCCATATCATAGTTACTTTTGTATCTTCTGGTGTCATATAGTTTTTTTTTTACTGGGGACTAGATACTTTTGCCAGACTTTGTGGTTGAACTCTTCCTCCCACATATTTTACATAGCTCTTTGAATTATGGGATTTCTTGGGAAATTATTACATCTGATGTTAAGTTAGGCACTAGGGCTGCTGGATGTAACACTTTGCTTAGAAGGATTTCTATTTCTGCCACTAATAAGGTATTCCCTTTTGT